>NC_141687.1:406094268-406364268 GCF_964263255.1 Lissotriton vulgaris
GGATACTTCAGGATCTCGACCGGACCATAGATCTCATAGTCAGTTTTCTCCCATACTACCCCACCAGGTATTAGAATGGCTGTGACATTTACTGTTGACAGTTCTCTTTACTTCACGTGGGATGATCTGTGTGGTTTGAGGACTAAGTTGATGTTCTGACTTGCTGTGTCCATTGAATTGTAATAAACTTTCCTAAAATTAAAACTAAAATTAGGCATAGTAGGAGTATGAATACCCCTGAAATAATCCAATGCTCAATCAACTGTGCATCCAGATATACTTCTTTGATATGTTGAAGGAGTTCTGTTGCTTTTTCTTTAAAAGTCTTTTTTGTTTCTGGCATCACTTCGGGGTTGCTTTGATCCTCGGAAAAGTTATCGAAGTTGATGAAATAACCAAAGGCAGTTCTGTCAATTGTTGGAATTGTTCTTTCAATTTGTCTTTCGGTAACACATTCAGATTCCACATCATTGTAGACTGGTGTTTCTTGACGAACTGTTTCAATCTGTGTCTCAAGAGGCACGAGTTCCATGGCATTATTGCATAGTCCCTCTCTGTGCACTGCAGGCTGATCGAATGTGATTAGTCTTTCAGTTTGAACCTCTTGGATTGTTGCAAGTTTGGGTATTCTGTTGTTTCTCGGAGTCCACTGGGCCTACTGTTGATTATAGGCCACATGCTTGTGGTTTTACCAGGTCGATTGATACAACTCTGTTCTCCTTTTTACCAGCAAGGGGCGGTAGTACTACTGATCTTGTTCCGTTGACTGCCAAGACAGGTACTGCTTTTCTGTAAGAAGGCCCAAATTCCTTCTTCACCGCTATTTTTTCTCTGACTAGATCCCCAATCTATGGAATCCAGACAGGCCTTGCTGGGGCTGTTGCTTGTGGTGCCTCGTCAGTGGTAGCTGGCTGTTGCTTTAACTTTATGTTGCTTAAGGATTTTCTTGTTTCATTCAAGTCCTGTAAAACAGCCAAACGATCTTTGATGTCAAAGTCTGTTTTCTTATCTTGTACCACTGATATCTGACTATCTAGGTCCTGAATTCTCATTCTAGTTCCGAACAATAGTTTGTATGGGCTGAAACCTTTTAGAGAATTTCTTGGCAAATTATTAAGACTGATCAGGACACTTATTAAATGTTTGACCCACCCAGCACCTGAACCTAATACCTTCGCTGTTATAGATCGCTTTATGTCCCGGTTTTTTCTTTCTACCACACTGTTCCCTTCGGGGTGTGACGGACAAGAATACCGCAACCCAACTCCCATGCTGGCCATGGCCTCCTTATAAGCTCGAGAGCTGAAAGCAGGACCCTGGTCAGAATGGAACATGGCAATTGCGTATGTGCCGATAAAGACTCGCAGATCTTTTATAACCGTTCTGGCGTCAGCCGAGCGCTGGGGCTAAATTTTTAAGTGTGTTTAGCCTTAATGATTAATAGGACGCAGGATGGGATGTAGACAGCGTTACGCTGGTTCTGATTGGTAGCCGGTAGCATAGTTCACTACTGCGATCCCTGTTGCAGTTTTCACAGTTATTTACATATATCTGGTGTTGCACACTCATTCCCGGCCACCAGTAGACTGATTGTAATTCAGTCAGGGATTCCTTGATCTTTCTGTGCCTAGGACCCAAACCCATGTGTGCGTCTGCTATTAAAAATATTCTCCTGTTCATGTTTGGAATTACCCTATCCCCCACTCCAGGGATTCGAGCAAAAGGAACGGAGTTCGCATCGATTACGCATGCATAATTGAGTGGATAGTTCACGGGTAGTGCTGCACAGTCGCCTTTCACGGACGTTTTTACTGCCAGCATGGTTTCCCCGTCTATGTATTTTTCTGTACGCTTTTTTGTGGCTACGGAAGCCGGTTTAGTTGCTTCCGCTGTGGCTGAGTTAGCCAATGAATTCCCTGCAACGTGAACGCCATCACGTTGAAGACTCTGTGCGTGTATCACGTGAGTCTTTTGTAGTTCTTTCTGTAAAAGAGCTACTTGTTTCCAGAGCAATTTATGCTTTATTGTGGCACCTGTGTCATCTTTGTAATCGTTTTCAATCCAGCTCTGCAACTATTATTGTAAGAGTTGACGCAAAAATGAGAATCGCACACGATAAGTGTCGGGAATTCACGTTCTGCATTTTCAAGCGCCATCTTTAAACATCTGATTTCAGCTCTCTGAGCCGAAAAGTACCTCACTGATTCAGTTTTTGTTATTTTCGGTCTGAATTTACCGCTCAGCCAACGACCTTTAACAATCGCACAGGCTGCATCGTAGGATTTGTTCTCTACGTTGAAATGCTGTATAAATCTATCTGTATAGATTATACAGGCGTACTGTGGGAGAGGCAGAAGTTCGATTGGCAGAGGATATTCTTCTTCATATGTCAATTTAATTCAGTTCTTCGAATTGCGGGGCGAAATAGTATTTCACGTCTTCCGCTCCTAGAGAATCTACATACTGTATCCATTTCGGATCCAGTGACACTGTAGGCAGGTTTACTGGGCTGAATAGCGCCTCGAAGGCGGATTCCGCTGTGAGGATATTAATCCTTTTGCCGTGTGCTAGTTCTCGTTCATTCGCTAATGCAATTTGCACTGCTTTCACAGTATTTTCTGTGGGACTGAATGTTTTTTCCGTTTGTGTGTACAAGTGAGATTTAATTGAAATTGGTACCTTTTCTCCCTCATTAGAGGTCAGGTACGTGAATCCGCATCCTCCTGGGATGACTTTGATTACAAGATCGCGTGTGTTGTCACGTGTATCTAATTTTGTTTTTGCTAACATGTCTGTTTGCAGTGATCTCAAAATTTCTGTGTGTTTTTGAGTCCAGGTGATTTGTTTAAAATCAGGTTTAATTAGTTCGTAGAGAGGTTTAACCCTCTATGCGTAATTTAGAATGTAAGTTCTACCGAAATTCAGAAAGCCTAGAATCGATTGTAAGTTCTTCAGCGTTTTTGGAGCTTAGAGTACAGCGCACTTCTCTAAGAAGTTGTCCGCTAGGCTTTTTCCTTCACTTGATAATTCGTATCCTAAAAATAATACTGTCAGATGGGCAATTCGAGACTTTTTAAAGCTGAATTTGTAACCCTCGGCTGCGAACCCAAGTATAATGGTGTTCACTCTTTTCAAGTGAGTCTCCAAGTCGTCGTCTGTGAGATAGATATCATCTACATAAGATAATGCCTCATCATCATATATTTGTAGTAACTCTGTTACTCTAGCTGAGAATAGTCCTGGGCTGTTCTTGAACCCCTGTGGGAGCCTACAGAAATTTTTCTGAGACCCCATTACGGAGAAAGCGGTCAAGTACCTGCTTTCTGGTGCAATGTTTTGACAAAAGACACCATTAGATATGTCTAATGTTGTTTTATATTTTTTCCTAACTATGTTATTTATTAGTGCAGCACTATGTGAATTTTGTACTGCAAAAGTTTTGCAACATGCATTAAGGTGTCTGTAGTCCAAAACTAGACGATATGAATTGTCTGGCTTGGAGACAGGAAACAAAGGATTGCTCATTTGAGAGGTGCATGTTTCAATCACCCCCTGGTATTCAAGTTGATCTAAGATCTCCCTGACTTGTTTTTTAGCTTCCTGCTTTATGGGATACTGCCTTTGGGCAGTCGGTTCATTTTTTAACTGGATTTTGTGAGGAGAAGAGTCCTCATGCCATCCTACATGATTTTTATATAATGCCGGTGCCTGGGCTACAGCCCATTTCCTTGCATAAGTATATTTTTTGTGAATCGGAATGTGATTCGAGAAGGCAGGCATAATCATTTCTTCGCCACGAGGGCACTCCCTGACAAACTCTGGGGGCCAATCTTTTTCAGCTAACAGAATATCGTAGCCTTTTGAGAGTTTATCCCAAAATAGACCCTTTATTTTCCTAGTCTTATCACCCTCTATACGCAATGTTATTTCGTATATCTTATGGGGCTAGCTAAGTCTGGTGTCGGCAGTTTCAACCTGAATGTATTCATTCGTGTCCACTGTCTCCAGATGACTCATCAGGATCTTGCGGGCTATACTGATTTCTGCTGCACTGTCTAGCATTGTCTGTGCCCACTCCCCGTTTTTCAACTGTGTCCTCAGTATTCTCAGCATGGTTGATTACTCTAATACTGGCTACCTTCTTTTTTGGAAATTGAGATTTTTTACTCTGAGCAGGTTCCTTGTCTTTGGACTTGGTGTGCTCTCCTGGGTCTGACCGTCCTCTTCTTTCCGATTTCTGCGAAAAAGATCGAGAGGGACGTGTATCAATACTTTGATATCTATCAGGCTTCTTCAAATTATCCCTATTTCTAAGGTTGTATCTTTTCTCAGAGGGCTCCCTCTGGGGAGACTGGTGTTCTCGAGTCGGAGTTCTTTCCCTCCGTCGAGGAGACCTTCCTCTGGACTGGAAAACTTTTTCCTTGGGAGTGGATTGTTTATTTCCATCCCAGCTCTTTTTAGGAGTGTTTGAATTATTTTTAATAAATCATTTTTCAGGATTTTCGAGCAGTTGGGGTTTTACTGGTTTTCCACCCAAGCTGTCTCTACCTAATTCTTCATAGCATTTCTCTATGATTCTGGCAAGCTCAATTGGTTGATCTGTTATATCTGTTTCCCTCAACTTCTGGCGGATCGCCACAGATGCTGCTTCTCCTTTTATGTTGGCTAGTAATATAGCCGAGACCTGCTTGAAGTCTTTCAGTAATTTCATACCAAGAGTTAAAGCAGGTTCTGGACCGTATTCATTTTGAATCTGTTTTAGCACATCTGGTATTACCGCCATAGACAGAACAACATGTGTTTTTGTGTAAATGGAAGCAAAGACTGTACCCCAAGTGTCACAGTCCTCTATGTGTGGTGCGACCCCCATAGGAAGTCAGATGGTCAGGATCCTGTGTTTCTCAATAGGGGTAGTATTCGGAAATACTGCCTCTATTTGAGTAATTTTCTGCGCTAAGCAGAAAGGAATTTGTTCCCGTTTTATGGGTGTTTTACCAAGACATGACTTTATGTTCTGTGGTGTAATTTTATTTATGTTCCCCTGATGAGGGGTCAGCTGGGGTGTATTAACAGGTGTTTGGACTGTAGCAGTCCGCATTACATATTGGACTAATTGCCTATGTATTTTAATTAATGTTTTTTGCTGTACTAACAGCTCTTCTTTTGACATTTTCTCAATGTCCGGATGTGGTGTGTAGCTGGCTAGAACCGGCCACGTTGCTCCTGGTCTACCTAGTGGACCGAGCCTGGTAATATGATCATTATGTTTTAGGGCGCCATTAAACCAGAGCAGGTGCTCTTGGAATTTTAATGGGATTTCAATCTCCTCGAAAGGAGCGTACTCTCCCGGTGGATCCTCTATTTTATAATAGTGGAACTCATGTGTTGCGGCGTTTGCCGCTGGAAATTTTATCCATGAGTAGAATACCACTGTCTGCCGATATTCGTGTGCCTCTATCACGAAGACGACTGTGCCACCTTGTGTGGTCAGTCCATTTTCTATAAGTTTTAACGTTATAGATTTTCTCAAATGTGCCGGGATAATTATTGCACCCGGTTCAGTAGTCCCGTCGGGACCCTGCTGAGTCGCATTAATGCACCCCCAGTGGTTCCGTTTTCTCCTGGCATTGTAAAAATGCAGGTTTTGCAGAGCAGGTCTCCAAGGAGACAAAGATTAGGTGCACAATATTTTGGAACACTGTATCCTTCAACGTTGAATAAACCAGAGCTTTACATAGGAATCTCTTCCTACTGAGTTCGGGCGGATTTTAACCTTTCACCCACTCCAGACGTCTATTGGAGTATTTACGGGAGAAAGGGGTCTGTGTGAAAAATGCACGACTGAGTTACTCTAACGTCTTGCGTTAGTTTATCGCCTTACCAAACGTTTGGGCGCCATGTAGTGTAGTTCCTATTTTCCCAATAGGCCCTGCGCATTGGAATAACATAAACAGTAGTATCGACGTAGAAGTGCGGATCTTCCAGGCCTCCACTGACTATGCTAAACTTAATTGGGTTTGTTACCAACTTGCTCAGAGGTCACTGGAAACTTTCTTGACTGAATAGGAAGTGATCAGCTTCCCTGGTACAGACAAGAAGGGATTCAGTTTTCCAACAACCGTGCAACATGACAACTTTGCTCCTCAGATAAGAGTCAATCTCTAGAGTCGTGTGAAACAATAGACAGTTATTTTACTCAGTCAGTTGTTGTGCAGATTACTTTCACAATATGTAGAGAATATAGAGACGGGCGTTTTCAATAAAGGGTAACATTTATTGAACAGTCTTTCTTCTCGTACAAGAAAAATGAATTGCCACAATTGCAAGACTTGTTATTATAAAAAGTACGTACAGTAAGATGAGTATTGCGAAATAATACTGTAAAAGCATTGATATGGTTTCTTAGCCATATAATGGTTTAAATGAATAAAACATATATACATTCATATATACATTAGGCTAAAATACTCAACTGGTGCTTCTAACTACGCCTACCCCAGTGTACCTGACCTAAGCCTAATACTTGGGAGGGGAGTAAGTAAGTAGCTTTAGTTAAGTTGGTTTTGCCAAGGTTTGCTTCAAGAATTCTCTCTAAGGGTTTAGTCAACACCATACCTCTGGAATAGAATGATGGAGGTCTGGTATCTCCTTCAGGGAACTCGATATCCCAGTCACTCGCAAGAGTGGGCTGGAAAAGCTGGAGCTGGATTTCTCTGCACGAGAAAAGACAGTGTCTCTCTCTCAGCGCGTCGAGGAAGAGGAGGGGCAGCGTCCACGGGCAGCTTGCATCTGCTGGGCTCTTGCAGGGGACGGCTGTTCAGCTCTTAAGTTCACCACACCATTGTTCGCTCGTTAGCAGCGATAGCAGTAGCGATAGTGTCAGCATTAGCTTGACAGCGATAGCTTCAGCATAACAGCAGCAACTTCAGCGTTTGCTTAAGGCAACGTTGGTAATATTTATACCTGAAAGATGCCTTGTTTGACGTACGTTTTTGGACATAAGACGTCAATAAAGATGTCACTGGGAAGTGATGGTCTATCAGTGCTCATTAGAGTTCTATTACTAATCAAAACATAGCAAGCGGGGCTTTCCCAGGTTGCTGAGTTTTTATCTTGTTGAAGAACTCGGAGTGTTAATCTAGGAATCTTAAATAGTAACTTCTGCTATGTCATTGCACTAATTAGCTGCAGAGGAAGCGATTCTGAAATGTGGCTCTGTTCGTGTGAGGCCAGAGCAGAGTTTCTGAATTTTCCATTTGATCGGTTATGCCAATATAGGGGAATAAATGGATTATAGCCATATAGGGGCATAAGGTCACAGTATCGATCAGGGTCCTAGATTAGAACGCGACATCTATTAGTCTCTACCTTAAATAAACCGAGGCTGAATTCAATGTTTTCTCTAGTAGTGGAGTTCTTGCTATGAAGTTTTAATTTTTACTGGCCACAGAATATTTTGAAGGTTGTTGTAAGGACAGATATTGAAGATAATTTTAGTTCTAAAGTTGAGTTGAAGTTGTGAACCCTTCTGTCCGCAGTGTAGATTGAAGGCAGTTGTTGACACAAATGTTGATGAATGCCATTTAGTCACAGATAATAGAATCTCAGGATACAGTATAATTGTGGGTGCCTTAAGGAAAGCAAGGCTAACTGCAATGCTGTCCTTAATGTAGAAGGAAAGTTGAATTCAAGTTGTGAACTCGGCTGTCCACAGTGTAGATCGAAGGTAGTTGTTGACAGAAAGATCGGTCAATGCAAGTTGTGAACCCAACTGTCCGCAGTGTAGATTGAAGGTATTGTTGACAGAAAGATCGATGAATGCTATTTTGTCACAGTTAACAGAATGTGAGGCTACAGTACAATTGTCTCTGCCTTAAGGAAAGCAAGGCTGAATACAACGCTGTCTTTAATGTAGAAGGAAAGTTGAATTCAAGTTGTAAACTCGGCTGTCCACAGTGCAGATCGAAGGTAGTAATTGACACAAACATTGATGAATACTATTTTGTACAGTTAACAGAATGTGATGACAGAGTAAAATTGTCTCTGCCTTAAGGAAAGCAAGGCTGGATTCAATGCTGTCATTAATGTAGAAGGAGAGCTGAATTGAAGTTGTGAACCCTGATGTCTGCAATGTATATTGAAGGTGCTACTCGACACAAACATTGATGAATGTTATTTTGTACAGTTAACAGAATCTGAGGACATAGTACAATTGTCTGTGCCTTAAATAAATTGAGACTAATATGTCGTACTCTGTTTTAAGAGTTTGCAGCATTCTTAAATGCACAAAGGCAAGCATTAAGTTTGATACCATGCTTATGTCATCAATAATGAGAAGTTTAATTTTCTTCAAGAGTCTTCACAACAAGCTTCTCCAGATATCTTGTGGTATTGAAATTTGTTGTTATGTTCCATAGGTAGTATAAGTAAATGTTGTAATGTAGCATTGGTAATGTTAACATTTGGTAAGAGTTTTTCCAAATCTTAGTAGGGATGGAACGTGGCGTCATTGGGAGAGTCATGGTATTGTGGAGTTGGGGCAAATAATGATCAGAGATCATTGCAGAACGCTTGAAGAACTCACACACCACTATTCACTACAAGGCTATCAAGAGTTCAAATACCTACAGATTGTAAATAGAATTAAAGCAATTAGGCCACGTATCACTCTGCTTGGGAAATTCGAACTAATTGAGTATTTGAAGTCAGGGGGCCATAGAATTAGAGATATATATAAAATATTTAACGACGCATCAATCAACGATATTGGAAAAATTGAAACCACATGGTCCAAAAAATTGGGAGATCCCGAAGTAGACCTTGATAAAGCGTTAGCTATGGATAAGAGGTTTCTGCGTTCCTCTAATCTCAGGGCCCAACATTTCAAAACTCTATTTAATTTATACTATACGACCGAAAAATTATTCTCTTGGGGGAAAGCGACAGATAGCAACTGCCCCAGATGTGGAAATGGTACAGCAGATCTTATACACATGTTCTATGGCTGTGAAAAATTAAAAACTATTAAAATTGAAATAATACGGTTTTTAGAGGGGCTACTTGACGTCAAAATTAACCTATCCCCAACTTTGATAATAATTGGTTGTGATATGAAATTAAATATGAGTACTGAGGCCAAAGCTTTAGTTTTTATTTCCGTAGCAGTCCTTAGGATTTTAATTAGCGCAGCCTGGAAGGATACAGAAGCCCCAACTTTTCAAATGTGGTTGTGCAGAATGTTGGGCATACATAATATTGAGGAAGCATTATATGATTTAAAGGGAGCGAAGCTAAGGGATATGGGCAAGCGACTTTGGGCCCCAGTGGCTACTTGGAGGACAGCAAAACTACAAATGAATGATTTACTGGCTGTGTAGATATTTAACATGTCAATTGACTCTGTATTGTTTAGTATTCTTTCTGCTTTTTCGCTTGACGGTATAATGCTATGCTTCTATCTATGTATTTATGTATGCATTTATGAATATGTATTTACCGGTATGAACTCTCAATAAATATAATTAAAAAAAAAAGGTAATGTTAACATTTGGTTATATTTTTAATATAAGGAAGTTATTACAAATATGCAATAGGGAAATGATGCTGAATATGGAACTATTCTACAAGAAATAAGAATTGGAGAAATGACTGAACATGTCAAAGAAGTTTTACAGAGACGATTAGTTTGAAATTTGTTTCCAAAAGATAATATTGTTGCTAAGCTTGTAGGTAATTTTAAAATAATTGGCAATCCCAGTGAAGAAAAACAGCAAGTGTGAAAATATCCTACTTCGTTTAGCCGGGGTATTAGGTACAATAAAAAGGTTCGATAAAGGTCCTTGACTTTGAATCAGAGAACAATAATTGATAACCCCTAGCCAAGAAAGGCAGTTAGTGTGCACATTTTCACTGCCTTCGGCCGGAGTCGTAGGTACAACAAAAAGCCTCAATAAAGGGCCACGAGTTTGTATCAGAATATGACATTTACGAACGATTGATAACCCCAGCCAAGAAAGGTAGCAAGTGTACAAATTTCCCACTGCCTTCTGCCAGTGCAGTATCTATATGAAAAAGACTTGATAAAGGGCCTTGACTTTGAATCAGAATATGAAATTGAACAATAATTGATAATCCCAGTCTAGAAAGGCAGTAAGTGTCCAAATGTGCCACTGCCTTCGACTGGGGTGGTAGCTACAACAAAAAGGCTCAATAATGGGCCACGCGTTTCAATCAGAATATGAAATTGAAAAATAATTGATAACTGGAGCCAAAAAAGGTAGCAAGTTGGTGTGTGTTACGTGTAGATGATGTGTTGATTGATTTGAAGATAAAAAAGGTGAAAAATTAGAAAGGCTGCAGACGCGCAAACTAATCACTGCATTGTCAGGGAAGTGGATCTTTGGATTTCCAACTCATGATACGGGTAGGGCGTCAGATTTTGCAGCAGGAGCATAGGAAATGGCTACGACATCGAAGGAAGTAATGTTAGTGCATTAAGTTACCATTGTGGGTGGTAGGGCTGAAAAATTACAACACCGGGCCCATTTCTGGGATTCTACTTTGAATTAGAATAATACTTGGCAAAGGCTGCAAGAAAATTAGGAGGTAGGTGTGTTTCAGGTAGTGGATGCAGAATAAGGTGAAAAGGAAGAAAGGTAGCAGATGCGGAAACAACCCACTGCCTTGTAAAGGGAATGGGTGTTTGGTCCATTACAGACTGTGAGTCGGATTCCGCAGTGGGAGCCTGAGAAATGGGTATCTCATCTAAGGAGTGCACAAAGTACACACACTGTGGGGTAGTAATGACACAAGAAAGGACGCAAGTGTGCAAATTACCCACTGCCATTCTCGAGTAATAGCTACCAAGAAGGATGAATAAAGGGCCTGCACTTTGAATTTGTATTAGAAGAAGGTTAATTGATAACCGCAGCCAAGAAAGGCAGCAAGTAGGTGTGTGTACGTGTAGATGATGTGTTGATTGAGTGTTAGATGAATAATGTAAAAAATAAGAAAGGCTGCAAGTGTGCAAATTACCTACTGCCATTCACAGGTAGTAGTTACCAAGAAGGCTCAATAAAGGGCCTGTACTTTGAATTACAATAACAAACAGAAGATTTGATAACCAAAGACTATACTGGGTCTTTTTTAATATTGGTAGACTTTTTTTTTTAAACATGAACGGCAGGAAGTGTGCAAATTACCCACTGCCACTCACGAGTAATAGTTACTAAGAAGTCTCAATAAAGGGCCTGAGAATTGAATTTGTATTAGAAGAAGGATAATTGATCACTTTGGCCGTGGTAGTTGATTGAAGAAAAAGGGTTTGATAAGGGGCCTGCACTTTGAATAGGAATATGAAATTGAACAATAGTTCATAACCCATGTGAAGAAATGCAGTAAGTGCGCACATTTCCCATTTCCTTCTGGCAGTGCAGTATCTACATGAAAAAGGCTCGATAAAGGGCCTGTACTTTGAATACAGATATGAAATAGAAGAATAGTTGATCACCATAGCCAGGAAACGCAGCAAGTAGGTGTGTGTACGTGTAGATGATGTGCTGATTGAGTGGTAGATGAATAATTTAAAAAATATGAAATGCTGAAAGTTTCCAAATTACCCACTGCCATTCACAGGTAGTAGTTAGCAAGAAGGCTCAATAAAGGGCCTGTACTTTGAATTACAATAACAAACAGAAGATTTGATAACCATAGACTATACTGGCTCTTTTTTAATATTGTTAGACTTTTAAGCTTTTGTTTATACATGAACGGCAGGAAGTGCGCAAATTACCCACTGCCATTCACAGGTAGTAGTTAGCAAGAAGGCTCAATAAAGGGCCTGTACTTTGAATTACAATAACAAACAGAAGATTTGATAACCATAGACTATACTGGCTCTTTTTTAATATTGTTAGACTTTTAAGCTTTTGTTCATACATGAACGGCAGGAAGGGTGCAAATTACACACTGTCATTCACGAGTAATAGTTACCAAGAAGGCTCAATAAAGGACCTGCACTTTGAATTTGTATTACAAGAAGGACAATTGACAACCCCAGCCAAAAAAGGCAGCAAGTGTGCAAATTTCCCACTGCTTTCGGCCGGGGTAGTAGGTACAACAAAAAGGCTTGATAAAGGGCCACGAGTTTGAATCAGAATATCAAATTCAAGAATAATTGATAACCCCAGCCAAGAAAGGCCGCAAGTGTGCACATTTTCAACTGCCTTCGGACGGGTCGTTTTTACAACAAAAAAGCTTGATAAATGTCTAATAACTAATGTTGAGGACAGTGCTGCTCCTGTTTCTTGTTTTTGATGATGTTGATATATTGTTTGCATAACACAAAAGTTCATCAAAATAAATGCATAGAAATTTTAGTTTACGAAACTCAAGACCTATGTGCGAGTATGGACTGTTTGCTTAAGATGGTGTTGCAGCTGTTGATGTGCTTGGTGCAGCAGCAAGTGGTTGTCCTGCAATCTCTGTGTTGCAGCTCAAGCAAAGTTGTTGGGTGCAGGTGGTTTACGTGTTTTGTACTATATTTGATGTGCCAAAGGAGTATTTTTTGGATTGATCACACCTTGAACGAGTTGTTTGGCAAATTTTACAGGTTACTAATGGTTGGTGGTTTCAGTTAGTATGTGTTTGGACTTTGCTTGAATCTTTAAGGGACAAATTAGGGCTTCCATAATACAGAAATACTTTGTACTTAGTGACATCCAATTCTATTTTATGAAGAACGGTTGAATTCTACATCCACCTGTAGGACTAGTGGGAGGGTACTATTTCAAAGTGTTTGACAGGTTAAACTACATGTTTCTATGTAGCTAAAGAAAAGTTAGCTTGGTTATGTATGGGCTTCCTCTGACACAAAACTCAGCACTCAGCATTCAGGATTGTAAAGGCTTAACTTAGGAGTGACTGATGAGTTTACATATGTCAGTGACTAAAGAGAAAACAAGTACGATTGTTTTACATTAGAGAAATACAGACCTAAAAGACTATGCATGTAAATCCATGAAATCTTTTTTGAAGGTATGGAAGAAAGCAGTGAAAGCGTGTTTAGAAGCAATACTGTCTAGCATAAAAAGTGCATAAGTATGTTTTTAAGTAACATATGATCACATGCAAGATATCTAATTAGATATTTGGACACTCCTGCAGTCTAGTCTTGTGTCCAAATTATCTTAAAAAGTAATGTTGAGACACACTTTTTTTCACCTGTTACGATTTGCACAATCCTTTTAGAGTTGGAACAGACTTCGTCTAACATTCCTACTTAATTTTCTTTCTGAAATTGAGTAATTATTTTATTTATCTGTTGAAATATAAATTTAAATCCTACTCTTTGAAGGTGAAGAAGCAACACCGCTCCTCTACACATTATTGTTGAATGGTTGTCTAAAAAGTAGTGGTAATTCCACTATCACCAAGGTAGATATCTGACAATAGAATGAATTATATTTTTATACCAGTATTCCATAGTCCTAATCCAAAAGGTGTGTTTAGACTCAACAAAATTAACACATATTTTACATATACAGGCAGTAAAAGGCAAGTATGATTTACATTTGCTTTTATGAATTGAAGGTGGAGTCATTTGCTGCATTCGAAACATTGGGCCTGTTGAGAAGAAAGTGAAAAGTACGTTGTAATTAATATTGCATTGTTTAAAGGTGAATAGCTTTTTGAAATAAAAACTTTATATGTATTTACATGGTAAACATAGTTCCAGGGTCAGAATGGCCTTTTGAGTCTGTGCAAACCCACTAACTTCCATGTTTTAAGGGTTTTTAACAACTGTTCTCTAATCTTTTGTCAAAGTGAAGAATGTTGGAAATTTCTTCCTGACAATAGCAGACATCAACCTTCTTCCTGAGTTGGGAAAAAAGGGGTTGGAGGAAAAGGGAACTTGTAAACATTCAGATTTTCGCATCAGCAAATCTACACATGAAAATTTGCTCATGTTAAAATGTAGTTCACAAATATTCTCTAGGAGTACTATTTCTTGCCCTACTTGTGTACATTTTTGGGAATTCACAAAAGCTGTATAGCTGCACTTAATGCTAGGACATATACCATGGGTGCACTTTTGAGACTTTCTTGAATATTTGGGCCCCTAATTTGGTCTGGCATTAACCGTGACCTTTTGGGTTTATTACATCTCTCTCTCTCGCTCTCTCTCTCCCCTCCACTCTCATCTACTCTGCTCTCTCTCCTGTCTCTCTCTCTCTCTCTCTGTGTTTGTATTGGATGGCTTCACTGTGAGTCACAGCATTATGCTATTTCACAAGGAGCATATCGGCACACAAAGTAGTTTTGTTCAGTGCCAGTAACTACTGTGGAAGTTTGTGATTTTTAAAACCAAAAATATTTTTTGCTTTTGCCAAAGTTTGTTATAATAGTGAGGGCCCAGCAGCTTACATGCCAATATTGTTTTACGCACACGATGCCAAAACGAGTCACACAATGACAAAAGTAAAAAGGTGACCATCAATTTCAGACCTACTGTGTTTGCCAATGCTTGTTGAATTTTGTTTCCCATAATCTTATTGAAACTAGTTACAGATATTTTACATAATGAATATTTTTGGGAAATACTAGCATGGATTAACACGTTATTCAATGATGCTGCAAAAAAAATGGTAACTTAAATTTATAGTAGTTTAGCTAAATGTTTTTTTTCCTACTTTCTCTTTTTTATGAACATTTTATTTTGAAAGCAAAGTATTATCAAACTTGCTTTTAAGCTTCTGCAATTATTTGCATCAAATCACAGAGCATTCTGGGAGCAGTATACATAGCCTCATAGTGCTAAACTTTGGAAATGTGTGTACACTTTTTTTACTACACAAACTGTGAGTAGTGCAGTCTGAGCTTACAACGTTTATTTGGAACAGTCACTTTAACTAATAATAATGACTTTGCATCAATGTTGTACAAGTTTGAAGGTCATTAACATATGGACACAAATATTACCTCGGCAGCAGACACTTCCCATTCCTGCTCCATAACGTTTTACTGTAAATTGGCAGCTGAAGGATTTGTGGTGCAGGGCCTGGGACTACTTGTTCCAAGGACAAAATAAATGTGAAATCTTGATGGCACTGGCCCGAATCAATATATGATGCTGGACATTGAGAGGTACAAGAGTTTCTGATAAGCATACGTGGGTCAGGTGTGTTTCAGAGCTGCAAGCTTTTGTATACTGGAGCCACTGACAGTTGTGCACTCAGAGGTTACAACATTTACTTACAGTGCGCGCCCGAGTAATAAATGCATTCAATTAATGAACCATAAATACAGGTTTGAACAGCATTAACATATGGGCAAACCTATTACGTTAACTGCAGACAGTGCCCTTCTCTGACCCATTATGTGGTACTGCTAACTGGCAGCCATAGGGTTTGTGCTGCTGGGAGTTGGACCTACGTGTGCCAAGGATACAATGCACATGAAAACTTGTTGCCCTTGACATCAAACAATATGTGCTGTGCGTCGGGCTATAGGAATTCCACATCCCTGACGGTGCATAGTCAGCTTTCCAAAATAGTGGACGCAACTCAGAAAAGATCCTTACCATAAAGTTTTCTGTATAAGTTGCTGAAGCTTTTTGGTTGCAGACACCACAATACTTTTCAACAGACTGTGAATGTAAAAAAGATGTATATTAGCGCATCATAATAGCAATGCTAACCATTGAAAAGTTATTTTGCAAATTATTGTACATGTTGCAAGTGTTTTAAAATGAAAGCAATGGGGCTGTCACAACTATTCAAAAGAATAGTAATTGTTCGTATTAGGATTGGGGTTGAAAACAATCATAGCTTTCAGAGCAACTATGTTAGAACCATAGTAGTGGTGAGACAAAATGATATGCAAATAGCAATATCGTTCCGACGGGCACTATAGATTCGTTTGGTAGATATTCATGAATGTTATCCTTGAAAACCCTCATTGGTATTTATTTTAAAGAAGTTGCATCAAGCAAAAAAAACGGACGCAAACGGGCAGATTCTCAGAATGTTTCCTTTTGTGACCGGTATTTTTGCATTTGGGATGCATCATCCCAAATGCAAAAATCGCAATTAAGGAATCTCTAAATTGTGATTCTTTAAATTGCGATTGCATTTAAGGAATTCCAAATTGAGATTCCTTAAATGCAATGCATCAAACTAAAAAAAATAGCGATTTCGCTAATAGGAGTAGCAAATTACCATTAAGTTGAACTTCATGGTAATTTGCAAAAACATTGAAAAATGCACTAAAGTGCATTTTTCAAAGTTCCATTTTACACACACACATGCCCTTAGGGCATGTGTGTGTGCAAGATGTACCCATATGCAGATTTCAGGGGTGGAACAGGGTGTCCTTTGGTCACCACTGCACCCTTGAAATTGCATTCTCAATTTGCGATTCGCTAATAGCTAATCGCAAATTGAGAATGTCTTCCCATTCATTCCTAAGTGCCTCTAGGCCCATAGGAATGAATGGATTTGTGTTGCAGGGGCTGGGACTACTTGTTCCGAAGGACAAAATAAATGTGAAATCTTGATGGCAATGGCCCCAATAAATATATGATGCTGAACATTGAGAGGTGCAAGAGTTTCTGATAAGCATACGTGGGTCAGGCGTGTTTTAGAGCTGTACTCTTTTGTATACTGGAGCCACTGACAGTTGTGCACTCAGAGGTTACAACATTTACTTAGAGTGCGCGCCCGAGTGATAAAGGCATTCAATTAATGAACCATAAATACAGGTTTGAACAGCATTAACATATGGGCAAACCTATTACGTTAACTGCAGACAGTGCCCTTCTCTGACCCATTATTTGGTACTGCTAACTGGCAGCCATAGGGTTTGTGCTGCTGGGAGTCGGGCCTACTTGTGCCAAGGACACAATACACATGAAAACTTGTTGCCCTTGACCTCAAACAATATGTGCTGTGCGTCGGGCTATAGGAATTCCACAACCCTGACGGTGCATAGTCAGCTTTCCAACATAGTGGACGCAACTCAGAAAAGATCCTTACCATAATGTTTTCTGTATAAGTTGCTGAAGCTTTTTGGTTGCAGATACCACAATACTTTTCAATAGACTGTAAATGAAATGAAATGAAATGAAAAATTATATTTATATAGCGCACACATACCCTAAAGCCTCGCGGCGCTTGAACTGAAAGTGTGGTAAGCAAATAGCAAGATTAACACAATTTGGCAAACAGGTAAGTTTTTAAAGTCTTCCTAAAGACCATCAGATTGCTGACTTCACGCATGCTTGGGGGGAGTGAGTTCCACATCTTCGCTGCTAAGTGTGAAAACGCCCGACCACCCCAGCGAGCCCTGTTGACTTTAGTTGTCGTGGCAAAATGGAGGGTGCTGGAACGAAGGGTTCTCGATGGGACGTAGGGTACAACCAGAGGGAGCAAGATGGCTGGGCCTGTTCGGTGAAAGGCTTTGTGCACAATGCACATAGCTTTAAAATGCATTCTGGCAGCTATTGGGAGCCAGTGGAGTTCTTTTAAAGCCTTCCTAGCTGATTGGCCCCGGGGAATGCCGAACAGGAGTCGAGCAGCACAGTTCTGCGTAACTTGGAGTCTATTGATCACTGCTACCGGAGCACCCAGATATAATGCATTTCCATAGTCCAGGCGGGAGAGTATCAGGGCCTGAACCATGATCCTCCTCGCCTGGAAAGGAAGCAATGGGAGAATCTTCCGGAGCATTCTCAACAGACCAATGCAGATGGAAGCAGTTTTGGTAGCCTGCACAGAAAAATCCAATGATTTATCCAGCCAGACTCCGAGGCTTTTGATGTGGGGTTTTGGCAGGGGGGGAACCCCCAGACAGGCGGGCCAGATGGGGGCCAGGATGGTAGGTGCGGAATTGCCCAGTAGCATAATCTCCGTCTTCTCCCCGTTGAGTCTGAGACAGGAGGAGTGCATCCACTTGGCTACTGCCTCTAGACAGGGCCCTAAGGTGTTGGATGAACCCTCCGTGTGATCCAGAGAGACCACAAGTTGGGTATCATCCGCGTAGGTGACAATACGCACACCGAAGGGCTGTACTATCCCTGCCAGAGGACTCATGTAGACATTAAAGAGCGTGGGGCTCAGGGCCGAGCCCTGAGGAACCCCACAGCTCAGAGGGTGTTTCGAGGATGTTACCTCGCCCTCAAACACCTGGAAGAAGCGCTCATCCAGGAAGGAGGTCAGCCATTTCAGGGCCGCGCCCGACACGCCCATGCCTTTGAGACGATGTAATAGTGTGGCATGGTTAACCGTGTCGAACGCGGCACTAAGGTCTAATAATATAATGGCTGCCTTCCCTCCCTGGTCCAGCACAGATCTTGTTTCTTCCGTTACTGCAAGTAGAGCAGTTTCGGTGCCATGTTGAGGGCGGAATCCTGTCTGGGAGGCACAGAGTAGGTTGTTGGACTCCAGATATTCTACCAAGATGTTATTGATGTGCCTCTCCAGCAACTTACTCATCCAAGGGAGAAGGGAGATGGGGCGGAAGTTAGCCAGGTTGTTCTGGTCTAACGAAGGTTTTTTTAGAAGGGCCCTTACCATTGCACATTTCCACTGGGCTGGAACCATGCTGGAAACAATAGATGAATTTAGGACATCTATGATGACAGGACATATTGCCTCGCTGGCCTTAAGGAGGGTCTGAGGAGGTGCAGGATCGTTAGGAGATCCTGAGGTGACTTTCGAGAAAATTTTCTTCAATGCTGTTGGATCAAGAAGAGGGAACTCCTCAAGCGAACTGTGGACTGGAGTGTTCACTTTAAGGTCATCAGTGATGTCCCGTTTCTCTGTATCGGTGGGAAAGGAGGAGTAGATGGTCAAAATTTTTTGAGAGAAAAAAGTTGCCAAATTGTTGCAACGGGCTAGTGCCCCAGTAGGGGAGACGCACTCAGGGGGCGGGGAGATTAGTGACTTAGCTATTTTAAATATTTCTCTAGGCGAGTTAGCAGCTGACTTGATTTTAGAGTCATAAAATTGAATTTGTGCGCTTTTCATTTCTCTCTTATATAATTTAATCGCAGCTCTGTACTCAGATTTCTTAGATTGTGAGTATTCTCGCCTCCAGGCTCTCTCCAGCTTGCGACACAATTGTTTCATGGATCTCAGGGTGGGGGTGTACCATGGGGCCACTTTGCGTCGCTTAATGGACTGTAGAGATTTTTTAGGGAGGACCTGGTCCAAAGTATCCGTGATCCAGTTCTCATATTTAGCCGTAGCTATACTGGGATTCATGGATTTGGAGGGTGCACGCTTCTTAAGTGCCAATTCCCAATCAGACAGAGGCAATGAAGCCCATTTCCTGCCCTGGTGCTTATTCTTATTTTGAGACCTAGGGGGAGTATTAATCGGCCATGTAAAAGGTACTAAGTAATGATCGGTCCAAGGCAAAGGCCTAGGAATTTCCACAGTGAGACTGTCCAGGTTACTGAAAATATGGTCTAGAAGATGGCCTTTATTGTGTGTTGGGTGGACACCTTTTTGCAACAAATTGATGGCTTGGAGATTGAGTCGAAGATTAGTAGCTGGAGTGTCTAGGGGGTCATCTAGGTGCAGGTTTAAGTCGCCTAGCAATGTAAAATTTGCAGCCAAAAGCAGCTGATTAGCCGCCGCATCTGTCAGCTCAGTGATAAAGTTATTCAACGGGCCCGGAGGACGATAAACTAAAATGCCCGAGAACGTAGATGTTGGGGAGAACTCAAGAGTAAAATACAGACTTTCACATGCTCGCATGAGCGGGATGGAGATGCGGCAGCGGAAGATATCTCTGTAAATGATGGCCAGCCCTCCACCTCTGTGTATCTTACGATCTAATCGTTTTAGGGTGTAACCATGGGGAATGGCCCATACTACGGTGGGATCCATTTCCAGCTGGAGCCATGTCTCAGTTAAAAAAAGGACATCAGGATTGAGTTCCTCGATCAACATGGCTAATTCAGTACAGTGTCTGGGTAATGATCTGCAATTAAGTAGATACATTTTCCGGTCATGACCAGGAGGTTGTATTGGTGTGCTTGAGACAGATGTAACCCAATTGCAACTTTTACAATGAGCTTTAGGATTCGTTGGGTTAACAGAGTGCAGGCATGAAAAAAAGATGTATATTTGCCCAACATAATGGCAATGCTAACCATTGAAAAGTGAGTTTGCAAATGATTGTACATGTTGCAATTGTTTTAAAATGTAAGCAATGGGGCTGTTGCAACTATTCAAAAGAATAGTAATTGTTTGTATTAGGATATGGGTTGAAAACCAATCATAGGTTTCAGAGCAACCGTGTTAGGACCATAGTAGTGGTGAGACAAAATGATATGCAAATAGCAATATCCTTCCGACGGGAACTATAGATTCGTTTGGTAGACGTTCACAAATGTTATCCTTGAAAATCCTCTTTGGTGTTTACGAGTATTTTAAAGAAGTTGCATCAAGCAAAAAAACGGTCGCAAACGGGCAGATTCTCAGAACCTGCCCCTTTGTGACCGGTATTTTTGCATTTGGGATGCATCATCGTGGCTGCTGACGTCACCGCCCGGCGTAACGCCCTGCATGAGCCGTGGCTGCCAATGACATTCGTTTAGACGTACAAGTATTTGAAAACAAATACAGGCTTGGGAGTGTCCCAGTAATTAATATTAAAACTAATGGGAGAATTAGGAGGGAGCAAATACGATGAACCAGAAAGCATATATTCCAGAAAAATAAACCAAAACAGAGCTGGGAGGGCCACGTGACGGATTAAAAAAAATAATAGTATTATGAACGCACAATGTAAAAGAATACAGGCTAAAGCACGTGACAGTTAAAAAATATCAAACCAAAATGTTTGTACGCAGAATTTATAAAAATACAGGTCTGGAGGACTTCGTGACACAGAAAGAAACATTTATACTATGTAAATACAGTTTAAAAGCATTGAGGGGTAGGAGGGGCATGAGATGCAGAAAAGAATACCATCATGAACATACAATAAAAGAACACATTGTAAAGCACGTGACACACTTCACAAATATTATACAGAAATTCATGGAAGCTCAATTCATAAAAAAAGGCGTGGGAGTAAGACAGAAGGAAATATTAGGATCAACAAAGGAAGATCAATAAGAATGGAGGCCTGGGACCAGGGCCGGACTGGGAACCAAAACCGGCCCTGGCAAAGTGCTCGGCTAGCCCCCCACCCCCTCCTCTGGGAGGGGGGGTTTGGGGGTGCGACCGAGCTCTTTGCCGGGGCCGGTTTTCGGACGATTTTGTTACAGGGCCGATTTTGCAGCTACATTGTAACAAAATCGGCCCCCAGGGGCCCAAAACCGGCCTCCACCCTTGCGGCACACCGGGGATTGCCCAGTGCCTGCAACGGCCAGTCCGGACCTGCCTGGGATGGCCTCGTGACGCAAAAAAAAATATACCATCATGGACGCACAATTAATAACGATAGAGGCCTAAGCACGTGGCGTAGTGCAAAGTATGACCCAGAAATTTATGCACAACTAATTTATAAAATTAGAGGTGTATAGGATCTTGTGACACAGAAAGAAACTTTTATACTATGTGCATATAATTTAAAACCATTGAGGGGTAGGAAACACATATGATGGAGAAAAAAATAGCATCATGCATATACAATTTACAGCGGAGGCTGATGTTGTGACGGCTTCTCTTACCTTTGCTTCTGTTGTCTTTTGTCGTGTCTTCAAAGGCTGCGGTTTCGCTGGGTCTGGGGTGTTTTGGGGGCGGGCGCCGCCGCCTCCGTGCTAATGGTATTGTGGCTGGGCGGCAGCAGTAGTGACACCACGTCCAGTGTCAGGAGTCCTCCTCCGCTCAAGCTATGAGTTTGTAGTTAAATCGATGACAACACTCCGTCTGTCACCGCAGCACAGGCAGGCGAAAGTGATCGTGCTCACGTCAGTGCCCTGATTATATGGGACCCGCGGGGGCTGAGCAAACCAAGCCCAGGGCTATCATTGGTAGCGTTTTCACGGTCTATAAGAAGGATGGCCTTGGGGGACATCCCATTGGCTAATGTATTGGTTTCCAGGCTACGTGATAGCAAGCATGCTAGGTGCTGGCAGGTGGGGAGTATGGGCGGGCGTGCACCGCTCATGTGCAAGTGTGAGTGTGTGCACAAACAATTAACAACAGAGAGATATGGGGCGGTGTTATCATGTGCGCAGAGGCAGGCCCAGAATCGGATCTCCAATGAGTGACCACTTCTAATCATTCTCCTTAGTGCGCCTTGAGCTCTGATTTTTCACTGAGACGGTGATCGCAATATACTTTGTACTGCTAATCATACTCAGCGTGTACCCGTGCATACAGTACGAATATGGTTTGACGTTACGCTTCGCAATGAAAACTTCTGTGTGACGTCATGAACGGCGTTCTGTACGCAAAAGGCACCAATGTTTCTACATGGTTAAAAATATATATTTATGCATTTAATGTACATACAAAGGAAAGATATTATTTGGGATAACTACTAACATTTTTTTACAGTTTTAACAATCATATATTACTTTTAACAACAATTACACAAATCGCGGTAGAACATCATGCGTACTGGTATCGAAAGAGCTGCGTAAGCGCATCATAAGCGTACGCATAGTCATGTGACTTTAAAAGGAGAGATCTGATTGGTTCATAACTTTTCCTATTGCAACTGTTGAAAATTCCGTCCCATTATAATCATTCGACTTTGACTTTCTAAGAAGAAGCATTTCTTCTGAGGATTTTCTCAAATAGAAGGAAGATCATCATAATAAGAGCAATGCACTCATCTTCCAGCAGTTCTTCAGAGGGAGGTTTCATTCCTGAAGAACCTCCAAAGA
The DNA here is from genome assembly GCF_964263255.1 of Lissotriton vulgaris. NCBI lineage: Eukaryota > Metazoa > Chordata > Amphibia > Caudata > Salamandridae > Lissotriton > Lissotriton vulgaris. The sequence goes on from NC_141687.1 coordinate 406,117,118, forward strand.
AGAGGAAAGAAGCTCTAATTTGGCAATTTTTTACTTTTCCAGAAGGGCAAAAAAAGGTTAATGCTCCAAAAGTAACCTGGAAAATTTGCCAAACAACTCTTTCAAGGGGTGATCCATCTACAAAATACTCCTTAGGCACAGCAAATATGGTGCGACACGTGAAGAACTTGCACCCCAATAACTTTGCTCGAGCTGCAACACGGAGGTTGCAGGAGAACCCACCTGCTTCTGCACCAAGCACATCAACTACTGCAGTAGAATTTTCAGCAAGCAGTCCACATCCACAAATTGATCCTGATTTTGCTGACGTTAAAATTGTAAGCATTCATTGCGATAAACTTTTGTGTTATAGGGAGCAATCTATTGATCTGATAAAACGCAGGATGCAGGAGCATCGCTGTCCTCGGCATTAGTTGTTTTTTTTCCATTCTTTTGTTCCTGTTGTATACTTTTTGGGTTCCAGTTCCATTTTTTTGGTTTAAAAACAGAAAAAAACTGTTCTTTTTAGAACTACCTTCACTGGTCAAAGAAAGAACTATATTCCTATGTTAGTGTGTAAAAGTTTGTCAGAATGAATGTGTAGTTCATAAATGAATGAATGAACATATTACTAGTGTATGGAGAATGTGAAAGTGCAGAACTATAAGGAAGTGCTACAGCATAAATCTATAAGGTGTTTACCTATAATATACTGTAGTATGTCCGAAGCACTTGAATGTAACATATGTACATAAATATGTTACAAGTCTTTGCTTCAATGTGCGCTACTGGTGAAACTGCCTCAGTGAATTTGTATGTGTTACGGGCGGATTTACAATCCCCTTGTGCCTCTTTTACACAGCCGTTGCGTCAAAAGATGTGCCATGGTGTGTGCTATTAAGAATGTGACGCATCTGGATGGTGCATTACATTGTAAATCCCTGCGCCAGAAGGATGCTTTCCTGTGCAGGAGGGGGTGCAGCAACACCTCCTAAAAGTGACTGAGTGAAATGTATAACATTTCATTCAGTCACTTTTGAGCTTATGCTGCGTCAAAACCTTGCACATGCTTGAAGCAGGTGTAAGGATTGATACAGCATTGTGAGCATAGGGCCCCGAGAGCATTGCTCGAGTTGTTTTATGCTTGCAACCGAAGTCAAGCAATAATTAATCTCAAAAATATTTTGCAATTTAGTTTTGTTATTATTGTATAATAAGAATATGAAATATAATCTAAAATATAAAATAAATATAAATATTTATATTAAAAATCTAGGAAATTAGTATAAAAAGAAAGACATAATTATTAATACATTTATAAATTATTATTTACAAAACCTTTGAAATTCACTGAAAAAACCATAGGTTTCAGGCATGTTATAGTTAGGAATTAGCATTTAAAAAACCTTAGAAATTCACTGAAAAAACCATAGGTTTCAGGCACGTTATAGTTAGGAATTAGCATTTAAGAAACCTTAGATATTCACTGAAAAAACCATAGGTTCACCCATGTTATAGTTAGCTGGACATTTCTCTCATACAAAACCATTGAAATTCCTCCGTTATAGTTAGTTCAGCTAACTATAACTCGCACACCCGCAATGCACTACTGATGACATCACATATTACATCACTCATGACATGGTCAGTGACAGCACTCATGACATCACTGATGACATCTCAAATGACATTACTAATGACATCATCGTTGTGAAAGAGTGGCATACCTCCTCTCAGCGCAATATAACCCTTGATACAGACATTCAAAAATAGAAAATAAAATTTACAAAAAATGGAGATACCAATACCAGTTACAACAACCGATTCAGTAATTCTGAAATCTACATACATATCCACTCATTCACCAACAGTTCTATATAGTCACTCATACATGTAGTCACTCTTCATGTGTTCTCATACACCTATACATCCTGTTACACACCGACACTCATCCATAGAGTTACTCACACACATACTCACACAAACACATGCAAATAGACTTTCAAACATCCATTTTCTTGCATATATAGCTATACATACACCACTACACTTATTTGTACAGAAATATACACATACTAACTCTCTTAAAAAATCACTTATAGAAACACATAGTTAGTTATACAGGAACTGTTCTAATCTCTCAATCTCATATATACTCAGTTATTTACAACAATACTTATATATAGTAGTTTAAAACATATGTACAGTACTGAGACAGTCATTCACTCACTAACACACCTACACACTCACTCATCCACCCATACAGTCCTGCACACATGCTGTCTTCAAAACACATATAAACAATGAGTTTCTCATTCATGCATCTATGCGGTAAGTAATATCCCCCACTGAAACCTATAGACACTGAGACACTTATACTGATAATCAAAAAACCAACTAATAACCTATGTAGACACTCATGTAGCTACTCACCAACCTATGCAGCCACTCATTCAAAAAATGTGTGAGACTGGTACAGATGTTTACATATTTAAACATTACTCACTAACCCATGTATTCACTAAGATACAATTAATCAGTCAGTTATACAATCCGTTTTAGAAAAAAAACATCCATTTAGACACTTATTTACCCATTTATTCTTCCATCAACTTTTAGATATACATATATGAAAAATATTTATTTTTCAGAAAGACACACATTCACTGGATGATGTCTTCAGTGATGCCATCAGTGATGTCATTTGAGATGTCATCAGTGATGTCATGAGTGATGTCACTGATCATGTCGTGAGTGATGTAATATGTGCCGTCATCAGAAGTGCATTGCGGGCGTGCGAGTGAGAAATGTCCAGCTAACTATAACATGGGTGAAACCTATGGTTTTTTTCAGTGAATGTAGGAGAGTAGGGTCTGCTATCCTATGGTCACCCCAATTTTTGCTTTTTGCTTCACTGGTTTTCGACTTACTGAGGCTGTGGGCCTGCTAATCAGACCCCCAGCCTGCTGTTCTCTCTCTAAATTTATAATACATGTGCTATAGGTACATACCACAATTGGAAATGGACTCCTTGTCAGCCCCTGTACCATGCACTATAGGTGCTCAGGGCATAGGTGCCACCAAGGCCTACCAGGGGCTGAAGCATAGCTTTTGCCACCCCTGGCTGGTTCTTAAATTGACACAACTGGCTGATCACTCAGCTGGGGCAAGTGGGTGTAATCACCCCTTGCTTAGATATAGTATACCTATATCTAAACCTATATCTGGACACATATATAGCCTGTAAGCCACTCCTATGGAAGGCCTCATCAATCCTGGAGGCAGAGTGCGTGGTTTTATGTGAGATGGTGCTCTGGCATGAGCTGAGCCTGTCTGCAGCTGTCGGGAACAACTCCCTCGGCTGATCCGGGATAATGCCATACCATATACTCTTAAGCGCCTTATAATCCTCGCGGTTATATAGCAAGTTTGGTTTGGCTTTATCAAAACATGTCGTGTAAGGTGTCATACGAATTGGAATACTACCCCCTCGCCAGTTCTGGCGACGGGGGTAGCATTCCACCCTTCTAGAGGGAGAAGACATGTTACTTTACTGAAACGCGGTTGATTTAAAATGAGCCTCAGATCCACAAAATGGATGCCCCTGCCACAGACACGGGTCTGACCTCCTGCTGCTGACCGAAACCCGGCAGAGGAGGCCTGGACAAAGAGTTTCCTGTCACAGGGCGGTGTCAAACCACCCCAGACAGGAGATAGTGGATTGGAGTAGGGAGGTTTCAATGAAACCAGACACTGCCTGGGGAGCACAAGGCTGCCCCTTGCAGGATCCGGCCAAACCGGTTCTGGGGCCTCCCAGCCCCTGTCCCAGCGCGGCCAGGATCAAAGGAGAGGGGTGTAACCACCCCCTTCCTGGGTCCCACCCATAGGAGGGGACCTAGCAGGATGTCCAACCCCCGAGATTCGAATAAGAGGGGGAGCAGTCCCAACGGACCTCAGATCATCCTGAAGAAACATAAGAAACGAAATCTGGACCCTTCGACTTTCTACACGACGTGAGAAGACTGAAGAATCTCCCTTGTGGTCAAGGAGTGACCACCCTGTGCAAACAGGCACCATCCAGCCCTCGACCCTTGCTTTGTTGCAGTTCCCGCCGGAACTCGAGCGACAGAGATCGACGAGATCAAGCTTGCCTGCCTTCTACCTGCCCGATCCACAGTCCCTGCAGAGCTGAGACCCGTGGAGGCGACCGGAAGCGTGGGGCACGCCATCTTGAAAAGGCCACGAGACGCTGACCGTGCGGCCCACGAGTGACCCTCGAAGCTGTACACCGGGGTTCGAGAAGCCCCAGCCCCGAGCTCCACTTGCACCAAAGCTCACCCCTCCACACTCGACGAGTGCTGCGTGGGGCCCTTCTGCTTGTGTGCGCTCGACGCGTTGGCCCGGTCACTTGCCAGCTGGCTTGTGGCCCCTGTGCCGACGAACTTTGAAATACGACTTGCTTTTCTGGTTGCTCCAGATCTGCACCAGCTCCTGTAAAAAGGAGCACCCACTCTGACCCTCCTGGTCCGAGTGATAAGCAATCTCCCGGTTCCGCGTGGATTGCTTTTGCCCAGTGCTGTTTGCTACAATCTTCAAGCCGACGGTGCTGACGGCGAGAGCCTACGTGGGACAGATCGTGACCCGCTCCTGGACGTCGCAGATGCCCCAGAGCCCACGTGACAGCGGAGAGAAGCCTATCGACAACTGCCTGATTGCGCCCGACATTGCCTGGTTCCGTCCTGGTTCCACCCTGGTCACTGCTGAGTGACCCAGACTCTGTCCCCTCTGCTTTCAGGTACTTTTCTACATCGATCCACCCTTGGATCGCACCGGACACTTCTGCTTCACAGCGCCTGCAGCTGCAACAGCTCCAAGCACCAAGAACCTGCGTGACAGAACCCGACGCCACTTCGACCCTGTGCACCCACGGCCTGTGGGTGAGGTAACTTTGCAACGCCGGTGTCTTTACACTGGTACACACCTCTAGGGTCTGTGTCTAAAGTTTTGTGTTCCTAGGTTCAGCGGAAGTATCTTTTTATTCACTTTAATTGACTTTTACGCACCATTGACAGTGCATTGGTGCGCGCTGCACTTTCCGTGCTGCACCCGTCTCCTGTGGGCTACTCCCGACTTCTTCATTGCTTGTCCTGACTGCTCCCAGCGAATCTCTAGGCCCTAGGCCTAACCATTGTTCGTAAAGTGTTACTTATACCACTTTTTTGATATATGGTCTGAGTGGCCACCCGCCCTCATCCATAAACGTGCAACTTTATATGTGTAACAGTGCTTTTGATTTAACGCTTGTGCCCCTTTCCTCATAAAGAGTACTGGGGAGTAATTTAGTAATAAATACATATATTTTTATAATATATACTTGTGTGGTGTCCTTTCATTTGATTACAGGATTGTATGTGGTAAAACAGCTCGCTTAACACGACCTCTTAAGTTAAGCCTTTAAGGCTGCTTAGTCCATGCTACCACTAGGATAGCTTGTCTACAAGGTTGACTTACAACCTGACATCTTTGGGGTTTGTTTGGACTGCTAACCAGTGGTTCCAGAATTGGAAACACTACCTATCAGGCCAACTTCTCACATTGGTGTGCAGCGGTGGGATTTGAGCTTGCTGTTTGTTTTACCATTGCAATCTTTATCAAATTGAAAGATCACATCAAGTACCTCTAGGTACATATAAATCAAAAGCTTAGCATATCAAGTTCTACTGAACTTAGTAGTTGTAGATTAAAGGGATTAGCACACCCTGACTACAACTCACTAGCAAGGTACAGTAGGAAACCACTTAGTGTAGGTAAGTGCACCACTTACACCTCACTAGCAGTCATGTCTGATACAGAAAGAGCCTCAGGCTCTGCTCCTGTAATAGTTGATCCTATAGGGACAACATCCAGATATGACAACCTTAGCCACAAAGACCTGAGTGCCTTGTGCACAGCCAGGGGGCTAAAAAAGGGCAGAGGCCCTACCATTCCTTCCCTAGTAGCTCTCCTAGAAAAGGATGACCTAGACAAGGTGAGTCAGACTCCCTTAGAAACAGAGGAAGGGATAAACTCCCCTGAGAATGAGGATCTTCAAGATGATGTAGTGGAGGAGGAAGAAGAAGAGGAAGGCTCTGATGTAGAAGAGCCTGAAGATCAGGATCAGGTGGGAAACCAGGTACAGGTTGCCAGGCTTAACCAGGCCAACTTGGACCTACATGGGAATGGAGGGGGCCAGCACCACTCCAGATCTCATAACCAAATTCTCCCAGGTAATAGAAGGGAGAGATCTCTGTCAAGGGACTCTCACCTTTCTAGTGCCTCAAGAGAATCTCAAAGAGGAATGACTTCCTCCCAGAGAAAAGAGCATAGGGCCAGGATGAGGGCTGTCCAACTCCAGATAGAGAGGGAGGAGGTAGCTCTGGCTCAAGCTAAACTGACCTTAGCTCAAGCTAAACTTACCTTGGCTAGGGAACAGAAAATAAGTGGCTTAGATGCCACTGGTGGCAGCAAAGTTCCTAAAGAAAAAGACAGGGCCTATGACAATAGAAACCTGACAAAAATTGTGCCCCCCTACAAGGAAGGGGATGATATCCACAAATGGATGACTGCTCTTGAGAGGGCCTGCATGGTACAGCAGGTCCCTGAGGATCAGTGGGCAGCAATTTTATGGTACTCCTTTTCTGAGAAAGGGAGGGACAGGCTCCTCACTGTTAGACCTGAGGATGCCAAAAACTACTCTGTTCTGAAGAGTGCTCTTATTGAAGGGTTTGGCCTAACCACTGAGCAATACAGGTTGTTGTTCAGAGACACCCAAAAAGCACAGACTCAGGACTGGACTGATTTTGTAGATTGTGCCACTAAGGCTCTGGAGGGTTGGCTGCAGGGAAGTAAAGTTTCAGACTATACAGGATTGTACAATCTTATGATGAGAGAACAGATCCTTAATAACTGTCAGAACCAGCTGTTGCATCAATACCTTGTTGACTCTGATTTGACCTCTCCCCAAGAATTGGGAAAGAAGGCAGACAAATGGGTCAGAACAAGGATTAAGCAGAAAAACCAGAACCAAGGTGACCAGAAGAAAACAGACCAGAAGGGTGGGAATCAGAAAGATAAAGAAAAGGACCAGAAGTCTTCAGGCCCCCAAACTAGCAATAAGGAGGGGGGTTCCCAAAATGGAAACAAGAAAAAGAAGAATGATGGCCCAAAGAAACCTTGGTGTAATACCTGCAAATCAGTTTCACACTGGGGCAGTGAATGCACTAAGAAAAATCCAGTCCCCACCACTGCAGCTCCTAAAGCAACTGCACCCCCTAGTACAGTCAGCAGTGGTGGTACACAGCCAAAGGGTTTAGTAGGGTTGACCCTGGGTACTGAGGTGGAATCTGGCCTAGTCAGAATCCCCACACAGGCAGTTCTCCTATATGATGTGGACATATCTTTGCCCACTGCAGTAAGCCCCAGTAACCTGGGCAAATATAGGCAGACTCCCTTAATTAATGAGAAACTGGCTCAGGCCTACAGGGACACTTGTGCCAGTGTCACAATGGTGGCACCTGGCTTTGTGGACCCTGGACAAATTGTACTAGGTGAAAGTTACCTAGTGACCAATGCAAGCAACTCCACTACTTCCCATAGTGTGGCTGTTGTGAACTTCTCCTGGGGAGGGGTAGATGGCCTAAAGAAAGTTGTTGTGAGTGCAGACCTCCCAGTAGACTGTCTGTTAGGCAATGATCTTGAAAGCTCAGTTTGGTCAGAAGTGGAGTACAGGACTCATGCAGAAATGCTAGGGATTTCAGCTCATGTCCTTGCAGTGACAAGGTCTCAGGCTAAGAAGTGCCTTCCTGAACCAGTGGTGGATCTTGAAACAATAGACCAACCACAACCCAAGAGAAGGAGCAAGAGGGTTAAGGCTGTGCCTTCCCACTTGCCCCAGGTTGAGGATCAGGTTTCACAGGAAACTGATTCTGCAGTCCAAGAGGAGACTGTCTCAGAGGAGCTTGAACCTGATCAGGTTGAGTTTCTGGGGACAGGGGGACCCTCAAGGGCAGACCTGGGGCAGGCCCAATTAGATTGCCCTTCACTTGAACCCCTCAGACAGCAAGCTGCTGCTGAGGCTGCAGGGAATGCTCAAGGTACCCATAAAGTGTATTGGGATGAAGGACTCCTTTATTCAGAGGCTAGAGACCCCAAGCCTGGCACAACCAGGAGGTTGGTTATACCTTTGAAGTTTAGGGGCTTCCTTCTTACCTTGGCCCATGATATTCCCCTTGCAGGACACTTAGGCCAGAATAAGACTTGGGACAGGCTTGTTCCACACTTTCACTGGCCTCACATGTCAGAAAATGTCAAGGAGTTTTGTCGCTCCTGTGTCACTTGCCAAGCCAGTGGTAAGTCAGGTGGCACAACAAAGGCCCCCCTGATACCACTACCTGTGGTGGGGGTACCCTTTGAAAGAGTTGGAATAGACATTGTGGGTCCCATGGATCCTCAAACAGCATCTGGGCACAGATTTATACTGGTGGTAGTGGATCATGCCACCAGGTACCCAGAAGCAATTCCCCTGAGGACCACCACAGCTCCTGTGGTGGCAAAAGCCCTCATTGCAGTTTTTTCAAGAGTGGGCTTTCCAAAGGAGGTTCTTTCAGACAGAGGTACCAACTTCATGTCTGGATACTTAAAAGCAATGTGGAAAGAGTGTGGAGTAAACTATAAGTTTACCACACCCTACCATCCACAGTGCAATGGGCTTGTGGAAAGGTTCAACAAGACCCTAAAGGGAATGATAAAAGGGTTACCAGAGAAGCTTAGGCGGAAATGGGACATCCTTTTACCCTGCTTGCTCTTTGCTTACAGAGAGGTCCCACAGAAGGGGGTTGGCTACAGCCCTTTTGAACTTTTGTTTGGCCACCCTGTAAGAGGTCCATTGAGTTTGGTGAAGGAAGGATGGGAGTTACCTCTCAAAAAGCCTAAACTAGACATTGTGGACTATGTACTTGGTCTCCGCTCCAGGATGGCTGAATACATGGAGAGAGCATCCAAAAACCTTGAGGCAAGTCAGGAATTACAGAAAGCCTGGCATGACCAAAAGGCTGTTCTGGTTGAGTACCAGCCAGGGCAGAAGGTGTGGGTGTTGGACCCAGTGGGGCCAGCAGCTCTCCAGGACCAATGGACTGGACCCTACCCTATCATTGAAAAGAAGGGAGAAGTCACCTACTTGGTTGACTTTGGCACCCCTAGGAGCCCCCACAGGGTGCTCCATGTCAATCGTTTGAAAGCATTTGTTGACAGGGAGGACATGAGTCTCCTCATGGCCACAGATGGGGAACAGGAGGAAGAGAGTGACCCTCTCCCAGACCTGCTTTCCCAGAACCCTGATGATGGTTCAGTTGATGGAGTAGCCTTGGCAGGCAGCCTCACTGAGCAGCAACAGGTGGACTGCAGACAGGTGTTGCAGGCCCACAGACACTTGTTTTCACTCACACCCAGTCAGACTAACTGGTGCACCCATGAGGTGGATACTGGTGACAATCTGCCTGTGAAGAATAAGATCTACAGGCAACCTGACCATGTCAGGGATTGTATAAAGGCTGAGGTGCAAAAGATGTTGGAGCTTGGAGTGATTGAGCCATCAGAGAGCCCATGGGCTAGCCCAGTGGTCCTTGTGCCAAAACCTCATACCAAAGATGGGAAGAGAGAAATGAGGTTTTGTGTGGACTACAGAGGTCTCAATGCTGTCACTAGGACAGATGCTCATCCCATTCCAAGAGCAGATGAGCTCATTGATAAATTGGCTTCTGCCAAGTTTCTGAGCACATTTGATTTGACAGCTGGCTACTGGCAAATCAGACTAGCTGAAGAGTCAAAAGCCAAAACAGCATTCTCAACCCCTAGTGGGCATTATCAGTTTGTGGTGATGCCCTTTGGCTTGAAGAATGCACCTGCCACTTTCCAAAGGTTGGTGAACCAAGTCCTTGCTGGGCTGGATGACTTTTGTGCAGCATATCTAGATGATATTGCTGTCTTTAGCTCCACCTGGGAGGATCACCTGATCCACCTGAAGAAGGTTCTGGAGGCCCTGCAAAAGGCAGGCCTGACTATCAAGGCTACTAAGTGCCAGATAGGGCAGAGCAAGGTTGTGTACTTGGGCCACCTAGTAGGTGGGGGTCAAGTTCAACCACTGGAGAGCAAGATCCAGACCATACAGGACTGGACTCCTCCAACTACCCAGACACAAGTCAGAGCCTTCTTGGGCCTGACTGGGTATTACAGAAAATTTGTAAAGAACTATGGGTCCATTGTGACACCATTGAATGACTTGACATCCAAGAAGATGCCCAAAAAGGTTCAGTGGACAGTTAGCTGTCAAAAGGCATTTGATGACCTGAAGAAGGCCATGTGCTCTGCACCTATCCTGAAGAGTCCTGACTACTCCAAACAGTTCATTGTACAGACAGATGCTTCTGAGTTGGGGGTGGGAGCTGTGCTTTCACAACTTAATCAAGATGGTCAAGACCAGCCCATTGCTTTTATTAGCAGAAGGCTGACCCCCAGGGAGAAACGTTGGTCAGCTATTGAGAGGGAGGCCTTTGCTGTGGTTTGGGCCCTGAAGAAGTTGAGGCCATACTTGTTTGGTACTCACTTCCTAATTCAGACAGACCATAAGCCCCTCTTGTGGCTAAATCAGATGAAGGGTGAAAATCCCAAACTGCTCAGGTGGTCCATTTCCCTACAGGGGATGGACTTTACAGTGGAGCACCGCCCAGGGACTGACCATGGTAATGCAGATGGTCTCTCCCGGTACTTCCACTTAGAACATGAAGACTTATCTGGTCAAGGTTAAGTTTAATGTCCCTGCGTTTGGGGGGGGGTTATGTAGGAGAGTAGGGTCTGCTATCCTATGGTCACCCCAATTTTTGCTTTTTGCTTCACTGGTTTTCGACTTACTGAGGCTGTGGGCCTGCTAATCAGACCCCCAGCCTGCTGTTCTCTCTCTAAATTTATAATACATGTGCTATAGGTACATACCACAATTGGAAATGGACTCCTTGTCAGCCCCTGTACCATGCACTATAGGTGCTCAGGGCATAGGTGCCACCAAGGCCTACCAGGGGCTGAAGCATAGCTTTTGCCACCCCTGGCTGGTTCTTAAATTGACACAACTGGCTGATCACTCAGCTGGGGCAAGTGGGTGTAATCACCCCTTGCTTAGATATAGTATACCTATATCTAAACCTATATCTGGACACATATATAGCCTGTAAGCCACTCCTATGGAAGGCCTCATCAATCCTGGAGGCAGAGTGCGTGGTTTTATGTGAGATGGTGCTCTGGCATGAGCTGAGCCTGTCTGCAGCTGTCGGGAACAACTCCCTCGGCTGATCCGGGATAATGCCATACCATATACTCTTAAGCGCCTTATAATCCTCGCGGTTATATAGCAAGTTTGGTTTGGCTTTATCAAAACATGTCGTGTAAGGTGTCATACGAATTGGAATACTACCCCCTCGCCAGTTCTGGCGACGGGGGTAGCATTCCACCCTTCTAGAGGGAGAAGACATGTTACTTTACTGAAACGCGGTTGATTTAAAATGAGCCTCAGATCCACAAAATGGATGCCCCTGCCACAGACACGGGTCTGACCTCCTGCTGCTGACCGAAACCCGGCAGAGGAGGCCTGGACAAAGAGTTTCCTGTCACAGGGCGGTGTCAAACCACCCCAGACAGGAGATAGTGGATTGGAGTAGGGAGGTTTCAATGAAACCAGACACTGCCTGGGGAGAACAAGGCTGCCCCTTGCAGGATCCGGCCAAACCGGTTCTGGGGCCTCCCAGCCCCTGTCCCAGCGTGGCCAGGATCAAAGGAGAGGGGTGTAACCACCCCCTTCCTGGGTCCCACCCATAGGAGGGGACCTAGCAGGATGTCCAACCCCCGAGATTCGAATAAGAGGGGGAGCAGTCCCAACGGACCTCAGATCATCCTGAAGAAACATAAGAAACGAAATCTGGACCCTTCGACTTTCTACACGACGTGAGAAGACTGAAGAATCTCCCTTGTGGTCAAGGAGTGACCACCCTGTGCAAACAGGCACCATCCAGCCCTCGACCCTTGCTTTGTTGCAGTTCCCGCCGGAACTCGAGCGACAGAGATCGACGAGATCAAGCTTGCCTGCCTTCTACCTGCCCGATCCACAGTCCCTGCAGAGCTGAGACCCGTGGAGGCGACCGGAAGCGTGGGGCACGCCATCTTGAAAAGGCCACGAGACGCTGACCGTGCGGCCCACGAGTGACCCTCGAAGCTGTACACCGGGGTTCGAGAAGCCCCAGCCCCGAGCTCCACTTGCACCAAAGCTCACCCCTCCACACTCGACGAGTGCTGCGTGGGGCCCTTCTGCTTGTGTGCGCTCGACGCGTTGGCCCGGTCACTTGCCAGCTGGCTTGTGGCCCCTGTGCCGACGAACTTTGAAATACGACTTGCTTTTCTGGTTGCTCCAGATCTGCACCAGCTCCTGTAAAAAGGAGCACCCACTCTGACCCTCCTGGTCCGAGTGATAAGCAATCTCCCGGTTCCGCGTGGATTGCTTTTGCCCAGTGCTGTTTGCTACAATCTTCAAGCCGACGGTGCTGATGGCGAGAGCCTACGTGGGACAGATCGTGACCCGCTCCTGGACGTCGCAGATGCCCCAGAGCCCACGTGACAGCGGAGAGAAGCCTATCGACAACTGCCTGATTGCGCCCGACATTGCCTGGTTCCGTCCTGGTTCCACCCTGGTCACTGCTGAGTGACCCAGACTCTGTCCCCTCTGCTTTCAGGTACTTTTCTACATCGATCCACCCTTGGATCGCACCGGACACTTCTGCTTCACAGCGCCTGCAGCTGCAACAGCTCCAAGCACCAAGAACCTGCGTGACAGAACCCGACGCCACTTCGACCCTGTGCACCCACGGCCTGTGGGTGAGGTAACTTTGCAACGCCGGTGTCTTTACACTGGTACACACCTCTAGGGTCTGTGTCTAAAGTTTTGTGTTCCTAGGTTCAGCGGAAGTATCTTTTTATTCGCTTTAATTGACTTTTACGCACCATTGACAGTGCATTGGTGCGCGCTGCACTTTCCGTGCTGCACCCGTCTCCTGTGGGCTACTCCCGACTTCTTCATTGCTTGTCCTGACTGCTCCCAGCGAATCTCTAGGCCCTAGGCCTAACCATTGTTCGTAAAGTGTTACTTATACCACTTTTTTGATATATGGTCTGAGTGGCCACCCGCCCTCATCCATAAACGTGCAACTTTATATGTGTAACAGTGCTTTTGATTTAACGCTTGTGCCCCTTTCCTCATAAAGAGTACTGGGGAGTAATTTAGTAATAAATACATATATTTTTATAATATATACTTGTGTGGTGTCCTTTCATTTGATTACAGGATTGTATGTGGTAAAACAGCTCGCTTAACACGACCTCTTAAGTTAAGCCTTTAAGGCTGCTTAGTCCATGCTACCACTAGGATAGCTTGTCTACAAGGTTGACTTACAACCTGACATCTTTGGGGTTTGTTTGGACTGATAACCAGTGGTTCCAGAATTGGAAACACTACCTATCAGGCCAACTTCTCACAGTGAATTTCTAAGGTTTTTTAAATGCTAATTCCTAACTATAACATGGCTGAAACCTATGTTTTTTTCAGTGAATATATATATATATATATATATATATATATATATATATATATATATATATATATATATATATATATATATATATATATATATTAGTTCGAATCTTCTAGTTCCCACCTTTGTTCACAGAAGTCACGGCACCACAGCAGCAGTAAGTTTAAATTATTTATTCCTTACAGCACCATGTGCATTAGCAACAGGACGGCCTACGAGTTTCGACTATACTTAGTCTTCAACTGGACATATATATATATGTATATATATATCTAACAAGTTAACCCGCGCATTAGCCGGGGCAATACAATATCAGGTTGTTTGTTTTTTAGGTATATAGCGGCACAACCTTGAAACCACAGCATAATCATTTGAAAAATTGTACATACCAGTCATTGAACTGTTTATAAAACTGGGGTGTGAACTGAGAACCAGAAATTATAAATATGTACTGCTATATACACATTATGCATGTTACAAAATGGCCACCATAATGACTGTTGACTGCAAGTAACTTGTACCCCGAGTCCCTTTTTCATGTCTATTGTTTATATATGCACGGCTCTGTGGAGCTAAGTTATCGTGTGATCAAGACACTCGGCGTATAGTAAATTAGGGAGACGCTTAAAAAGATAACCTAAGCACCACTGCACCAACAGAGTCTGGCCTATTATTTTATATATCCTAACTGAATCAGCCGTAAAGCAGCCTTGGAGCCATTCCCGCAGAATTCACCTTTGTTCGATAACTGAGTATGCTAGCTAAGGTGAAGATAGCCCTTGATGACTCCCAGGACGCATTTTTTTTGATATAGCTATCCTGATTGACCGGAGTTGATACCTCAGTCTCATAGTTTTATAGTTCAATGTTTCCCAGTGAGGTTTCTTAACACCCTTAGTATATGGAAGGAGTGTGAGAGGTATATCTTTCTGGACCCTGGGCGTTATAGGGCGGAATTTAGATATAACAAACAAATTGGACCCAGGATACTGGGCATAACTTGTATGTTGCCAAGAGTAGCTGGTGATTCTCAAGATATTACAATATGGTTTCTATGATTACCACCTTTGTCTAGGAGAGGATATTGGTAGACTATACAGCTCACGCTAATCTTCTCTTGCTAGTGGATAAAATGTGATGAGAACATACAATTTTTTTGGGAAAAAGTAATTCTTTCTGTGAACCATTGTTGAACTGTATTATGTATGTTATGATATTGCATTGATTGAAAACTGTATTGTGAAAAAACGAGATTGTGCGGATACTATTCTAACATATCGCATATATTTGTACCGCAATGTTGTAATACTACATATGAATTTTTAACTTGTTTTTATTGAAAATTTTCAGCCACACTGTTTGATGCAAATAATAAGCGCTGAACTCCTAGGACGTAATTTGCAAGAGTGCACCACATACGATTGCCCCTACGATTAGACAAACCAAACTACAAAACGTCATTTGAGTTAAATTGATCCAAATTACTAAAATTGTCATGGAATCCCCATTGAAGCATATGGAAACTAGGTTCCTTAAAAAGACAGAGAGAATTATTACGTTTTGCCAAAAGGGGCAATTACACACAACGGCACACACAAATATAATTGAACATACTAAAACACATATAAAGGCTAAATATGCAGGACAAAAGAAAGGCAAAAGTGAGTCAGTGTTAGAATTATAGGCAATCTTTGAAGAAGTTAAAACCAATAGCCCCACAATGCAGATAGAGAGCAAGGTGTCGGCACCTCCCCAACCCTAAGCAGGCATTGATGTACTCACGCCAGCTCCCCCTGAATTAAGATAATTAAAATCAATAATAGTAGAAGCCGACGAGCCCACCACTGAAACAAAGGACAATTAGATCTAAGCCCGAGAAAAACAAAAGCAAGCAAGTCCAGATGATTCCAGCAAAGCCCAAGTACCAAGTCCAAGCCAAACCTCAACTCCCCGTCCACCATGCTCAACATGTGAGACCTTAAAGACATGTAAAACATACACTCCCACTGGTACAGGCCACGTAGACCAGGGTCAGGATAGTTTGTGGAGGTTCTCAATAGCGACTCGGCGACCTTGGGAGATGAAGGGAGCACCAGTCCCCTGGCAACAGATGATGAGGGTGGGGCTACAGAGTTTGCCCTGGTAGCCAAGAAGGAAATGGAGAGCGAATTTGAAGGTGAAGCCAGGCTAATGAAAGCAGTGCATAGCTCAGAGCAAAAGAGACTGGCGAGGAAGAGAGGCATGAGCTGATGCTCGAAAGAAAGAAAGGGCACGCAACCGGGAGTTAGAGTACGAGTACAGAACAATGGGCTTTTTTCATGAGGAAAGTAGAGCCAGGTACAGGGCGGAGCTGGGTGTAATAGGAGTGAGAAGCTGCTTGTTTTACCAGTACTAATCATACAGTGTAGGTTAGGTGGAAAAGAACCACACAGTGTAGGTATAAAAAGGTGTATTTATTATAAAAACTCACTAATACATTGCAATATCTCCTCCCCGGAGATATAATAACAATACTTTAGAAATAGAACAGGTAACTAGCACAAATACACAGCGGTCTCCAGGGAGAGGACAAACCATATACTAATAAAGTGGAATGCGACCTATGACCAAAGTCAAGACTGGACCCAGAAGACTTGGAAGAGGAACCACTGAAGTTAAGTACCCAGGAACCCCACAGAGGCTGTGTGCAGAGTGGAAACACGACAAGACAATGGGGAAGTCGCGGTTGCAGTTTTCAAGAAGAAAGACCCTTCCTAGAGGATCCTTGAGAAACCCCATGGAAGATGGAAGGTTGGATACCCCGGGAACCAGGATACCTACACCAGGGAAGCCGGGTGCATAAGTGCGAAGAGATGTCGGAAACCGCTGTAGACCACAATAGATAACTTCAGAAAAGATGCAGCTGGCGAAGAAGGTGAAAGAGTTTGGTGGAATCCATGGGTGGATTCAGTAAGAGAGGTAGCTGCAAGCAGAGGGGACAGAGTCTATGTCACTCAGGAATGACCAAGAGGCATTGAAGTTGAATGCTCACCGATATCGGAAGATGCAGGAGAGTTGATGGTGACCTTGGCGCTGCCGCTGTGCGGACCAGGAGGCACTGTGGAAACTCAGGAGATGTTCATGAGCAGTCCCATGTCTGATGTCAAGAGCCAGGGGGGTCAAGGATCGGCATCCGGTGGGAGCACCAGCAAGCCTTGGCAGCGGCAACAAAACGTAGCAAACGAAAAAGGTGCAGTGTCGGGACCAGCAAGGTCCAAGGTACTCACCAAGAGCTGGTAAGTCAGAGTAGGTCCGGAGCAGGTAGGGAAGTCCACTGGAGCCAATGAAGACCCTCAAGAGGGCCCACAGGCCGTAAGAGGAACTCCAGCAGCTCTCCAATGATGCAGGCCCACGATGTAGAGGATGCAGTGTGAACGAAGATCTTGGTAGGAAGCGATGCTGGAGGCTGGAGCTTCTTGGAGCCCGAAGATCTCTGGAGAAAAGAGTCAAAAAGACTTGGCAATGGGAAGTCGGCACAGTGCACAGGAGTACTGCTCCAGCAGTTCGACGAGGGATACTGGCTTCAAACTTGCTGTGAAGACAGTGCAGGCCTTCGAGGGAGTTGCAGAACCACCACCTGTGTTGCTGAAACTTTTCGAGTCCATGGGAGCTCAGGACAGCAGACCGGTCAGCTTTGTTTTGGTGCATGCAGATGCAGGAGAGTGACCCCTTCACTCCAAGGGAGATTCCTTTGGGTGTGTTTGATGCCCACGGGCCTTAAGAAGTACCTGGTTTGAGCACATGCATAGATGACGCAGAAGACGGGCAAGACGACGAGACCAGGAGCAGCAGAAGTCTTCCAGATGCAGTCTCGGTTCCAAAAGCGAAGTCCAACGAAGTCCAAAGTGCCCAGACAGTTGAAGATGAAGGGGTTCTTGTCCCATGACAAATCTGAAAAGCCACCCACAGGTAAGCCCCAAAGTACCCTAAGGAAAGGGTTGGGACGATTCAGGGGTTCCTCCGAGAGGAGGTGCTGCACAGTTGGGAGGAAACACCGAAGTCCTTTGTCCAGTTTAAAACCAGAGCGGGAGCCAACAGCTCTCTGAGCTGGTTCCAACTAAAGTATGCAAGGAGGGCATCAAATGTGCCTTTCAAAGCAGTCTAATGACGCTGGCAACCACCCCAACCTCAGCCTAATACACTAAGTCCTGCCTGGGAGGTATTCACACCTCCCTGTGACAGGAAACCTATTGATCTACCTTCCCCTGCTTGAGTTTGGCTCAATAGCAGCAGGGCAGAATTGTGTCTGTTGTCGGCATCAGCCCAAGCTTGCTGTCAGACTCTGGAAGACTGGTACCAGGAGCACGAGGGGCTTCCCAGAGGAGCCCCACCGTGCATAGAATCATATACCAACACCGTTTATGGTGTTGGGGTATGATTCCAACATGTTTGATATCAAATATGTCAGAGTTCGTTACAGCCAGTTTATAGTTATCCATTGCGTAATGACGCATGGCCACTATATGTATTGTAATGGCTGATGCAGTTACAATACCTGGAGAATGGTCTACGGGGTTTGTAAGGGTGTCCTGCTCATATAGGGGCACCCTCACATGCATAACCAAACAGCCTGCCTTCAGGATTGAAAGGCCTGCCTTAGGGGTGACTTATAGGTTTTAAGTGTAGAGATAAGAAAATGTAGATCTGCCGTAGGTGGTGCTAGCACCAGCTTACAAAGGCTGCAATGGCAGGTCTGTAGTCACAATTTGAGTGGCCTCCCATGGGTGGCATAATACATGCTTCAGGGGACCACTGATGTACCTATGCCCGACATATCTTAGTACCATATTCTAGGGACTTACAAGGGTATACTAGTAGCCAATATGGGGGTACCTAAATACTCATCATGGTCCAATTTAGGAAGGAAGCACAGAGACTGGGGTCCTGATTAGCAGGATCCCAGTCATACTAGTCAGAAAACAGAATGACACCAGCAAAAAGTGGAGTGACCCATGAAAGCAGATCCAACTTTCCCACACCTTCCTAAAACCAACCCTATTCCTCCCTGAAACCATGGGACAACTCTTCAAGATACATATACTGATCTGGACACCCAGAACCAAAATGTCAGAGATGGTCTGAAAACATCCTAGTAGTATAAGGGATGGACTCAACTGCCTATATAAATAAGATCTGTCTCATAAATACTTGTATAGCAATCACCCTTACTCCCCTAATCACCAAAAAATGTATCCAACAGGTGCCACCTTCAGATACCTCATCAGATTGCGAATGGTAGGTTAATAGGGTCACACTCCTGGAAGAAGTTCTCCAAAACCATAGAGAATGGAGCGGTTGTTACTAGCTGAATTAACAGTCAATAAATTTCTTTCAAAAACATGTAGCCATAAGGACAACGAAGTGCACCAACACCGACTTGTCATTAACAGCCTGACCCAAAGGGAAAAGGAATATTACTGAACCTGTGCCAATGGAAGGAGGAAAAAACCACAGGCCCTCAGCGAGGGGTCTGTTTAACACCCACAGTCTTCAAAGAGGAGGGGAAAGTGCGTAGGCACGCCATTCCAATGTGCAGTTAAGCCCTTCCATGACGATGTCCCTCTGGAACTAAAAATCAGCGAACATTTATGAACTGGTCAAAAGGACCACAGGCACTGGAGAAGCACAGATGACTTCCAGGAGACCCATACCAAGAACTGCAGTATGGCGACATAAGTTATGTATATTTATATGGTTATGTACGATCTGCCTACTATGGGGAGTCCACACTTGAGTGCAACCGAATAACAGCTGAGTCAAAGGAGATTCACTAATTGGGAACTACAGCGTCTGCGTAGGGACCTTCATACAGACCTACAATTACACCAAACAGAACACCAGCATACCACATGCACTGTAATGCCATTTTGCATAAACCATGGTACCAGCACATGACTAAAGTCGGCTCCCAACCATCAGCCAGATCCTGCTATGTCTGTTCATTGATCCCACATGAGTTAGGTGCAGATAGGCTTTACTCGTCACAAGAAGTAGCCCCCAAGAAAGCAAAATGCCTTATACACCTCCAAGATCCAACCCAACAAGATAGAACCACACAGGGTAGTTGTAAACATAACTTGATATGAAATATGAAATTTGAATATTCCTATGTCATTTTGGTCCTCAAATGCTGGTAAGCAAGTATGACAAGTTTTAATGGGAAAAATAATTATTTCCGCTTCTTTCACGGGCATCTCTCCTAGAAGACCCTAATTGCTGGTATAGTGACTGGACACCCTCAAGGGTGATTTGCGTGCTTTATAAAGGCAAGGCAATAGAAAGAACGGTTATGGGCTGTACTCGCCGCACTCTGTTTGTCCAATTGTTCGAAAAGTGCTCACTCTTCGGGCCAACTGCTACCAAAGCCCGATATTAACAAAATTGCACATTTTGGCTGGCTTAACAAAATTGAAAATCGAAGGAATTGCGCAACTGATTTTTAAACTTTTGTGGCTGCATTGTGACAATACTCAGTGGCTACATTGTAAACAACTTTTTCTGGGAATATTTGTCTTCTAAGTATTACCTAGAACACAGCCTTGAGGGATTGATGCGCCCTCTCCCACAAGAGCAGAATTTTCTTGCCTAGAGTTTTTTTTTGGACAATTTCATATACGATTATTGCCCTGAAGAAATTCCGTGGTATTTGAGACGAAGCACATACGCTGTACTTTTTTGATATTTCATGTTTCTTTGGATAATGAATCAAGAACATACGAATAATGACAGAACAGAAGAATAAATAAGGACATCAATTGTTTTGGCCTTCTGAAAGCTCTCATAGCCCTATATACCTGCACTGGGTAAAAATAAGAGTTTCCTCAAGATGGTCAACCACCAATAAAATCATGACTAACAGAGGCTTAAGCAGGGATGCATATTGGCTCCTTTACTTTTCAATCTATATTTAGCAGACCTGCCCGAGTGCCCAGCCCTATCCCGAGCATTTCCACCACAAATTGAATCTACCAAAATTCAATCAATGCAATATGCTGACGACACGATCCTCCTCGATCAAACCCAGGTGGGACTTCAAAGACTTTTCGATTCTTTGGCCCAGTATTGCAAAACAAAAGCTTTGGAGATCAACATCACCAAAACTAAGGCAATGATAGTTTCGCGCTCATGAGCCAGAAAGCTCTCCTGGTACATTGAAGGGAAGCAAATAGAGATAGTGACCGCATACAAGTATCTGGGAATTTGGATAGATCACAAAGGGAGACCAGAGCAGCATATCACTGCAATGCAGGGAGTGGCCCGCAGCTTGGAGGAAGCTTTTGTAAGAACCAAGTAAGCCCTTCACTCTCCAGACTTTTCACCGCTAATTAGGGTGATAGGTGCCAAATTTTTGCCGACAATAGCCTTTGGTGCCATAACCTTTAAAGACAAAATGATCACCTGGCTTGACAGAGCCCAGTCAATGTGCTTTCGCAGAGTGTTTCATCTACGCAACTCGACCTCTCATGCCCAAATCCTCATGGAGTTCTTTTTGTCATCCCAACATTGGGTAATGAAAGCAAGATTAATTGCCTATTGTTTAAAAACCAAAAACGCCCATGATCTTACACTAAAGAGCAGCATATGGTCTCTGTTAACACCTTGGCTGCTATGGCTTTTCCAGTCCTGTGCTGGAAAAGCTTGAAATGCAGTATTTCATGACGAGCTCACCTTGTCATAAGCACAGCTCCAGTGTGCCTTATGACGAGCTGAGCTCGTCATGAGCATGGAAGGGGTAAACAACCCTAGCACTCCTTGGAACCAATTTTTAACATAGAGGCTCAAGACATATGGACAAGTTTGCTGCCTATAGGGCCAATCACAAAAATCTTGACCATACAGGCAAAGATCTTGTCACTCAAACATGATGCTCTAACCGTGAAGAATCTCTCCCATGGCACTTGGGCCTCAAAACTATATGGCCCTAAAACTCCACCACACTATTTGTCGTCGTCATCCATGAAACCACAAGTGAAACACCATCCAATGATATTTACGCTTTGGCCTAATCCCGCTGAGGGCATATAAGCATGGCAGGAGATTCAAGTAAGATGCGTCCACACAGTGCCGTTTCTGTAACAGCGGAGAAGAAAACTTAATCCACGACCAGTGCATCTGCAGAACCTTACTTCCCTTTACGAACCTTTTTGTTACGTCCAATTTGGCGGACCCTAAATGTCCGGACATGCCAAGAAGCTCTAGAGGAGTGTATGAGTGGCAACTCAGCTCAGATGGCCGCCCGCATTGTAAAATTCATGACTGAGATTAATTTCCTGTTAACAGAAGACGATGACTAAGAACCTTTCCCCTACCAGCTATGAACCACCTTGCTCCCATTAATACTTTTAAAAAGAAAAAAAGCATAATATGGACAGTATTTTTAACAGTGTTTTGCATGAATTGCAACGATTTTAATTAATTGTGGAAATAAAAATACTTACTTACTTACTGTTTTGGTCTTGATAAAAAGAAATAATTGTGTTGTCTCACGATAACAAGATATTTCTATTTAGAATTTTGAGATATATGCCTTATTATTTAAGTGTATGGGACTCTTGTAATGATACTATTGGACCTGTGCTCCTCTGGAAATGTGTAACTTTACAAATCCTGTTTGATATATATATATATATATATATATATATATATATATATATATATATATATACATGTGTGCAGGCGGTGTGCATATCAGTACAGTGAAGACAATGTCATGGAGAGTGTCGCTCTACAAATAAGCGCGATTTAAGCGACTTGATAGACCATTCTGCACTTGTCATCCCGTTAATATTACAAAGATTGGCTGGAAGACCAGTGCACAGAGCCAGCTTGACTGTTTCTTGTTGCTTGGCAACAAAGAGGTGGGCAATGCGTGGGTAGGGCTTAACCCAGCTACACCACCCGCAAACACAGTCGATTCAATTGATCTGTTGCAAGCCATACTGCGCGTGTCTGCGTGTCTGCTTTCCGTGCTCCGAGCAGCGGCTGTGTTGGACCAGGCAATGTTGTCTCCAACTACTCCTCCCTTCGAACTATTTAATACAATGCAGCTACTTGCCTGATCACAGCATGGCCATCGCTGTGACGTACTGTGACTGCACATGCGCGATTTGGCGCAGGAAAACTCCTGAATGGGGTGTTAGAGTGGCATGGGGCCTCCAATTTTAATCCCGTTTCTCAACGTAGGTCGCGCGTCTTCTGGGCATGCGCAGTGGTGCTTGCGATCTATTTTTCCAGACCCTCTAGCGGCGCTGCCGCAGCCTCGCAGTCTTCCTGTGATTTGTAGCGCGCCCCCTGGTGGCGCTCGGCCGCTCCTGCCTTCTTCCAGGCTGGTCTCAGGCTCGCGCGGCCGCCGCAGTCTGGTAGCGGTCCCCAGGATGTGAAGATGGCGGAGCTGCAGATGCTCTTGGAGGAGGAGATCCCCGGCGGGCGGCGGGCCCTGCTGGATAGCTACACTAACCTGGAGCGGGTGGCCGACTACTGCGAAAACAACTATGTGCAGGTGAGGGGAAGACGCATGTGTTGTAAAATGTCCAACGTGAATACCCCCGCGGACGGACGGACCAGGGTGGGAGAGGGAACACGGAGCTCGTCTTATGATAGCCGGGCAGGCATACTCGAGTAGGAAAGGGTAAGCTGATCTGAGGAGGCTAACTACTGTCGGGCTGAAATGTTACATCCACACTGCCCCTTCCTTCCGTCATACATGTGTCCTAAGGAGGGGGGGAGAGGGGAAATTGTAGCTCGGGAACGAAAGTGCAGTGGCCGCCTCCAATTAGGAAAGCCCATGAGCGTGATAGGAAAGCGAGATTTCACGTTGTGGTAGGGCAATAGGTCTGATTAATAAGGTAATTCCTCCAGAAAATAAGAGGGAAGTGTGCCTCCAGGGATTTTAGGGCGAATCCCCCAAGTAACATTTTAGGGGCGATTAGGCTGGGGGTTGCAATGCATCCTAGGATGGTGGGAAGCATTCAGAGAAGGAATAGTCGTAACTCGTAACCCAAAAAAAAGGGGCGTGAGCGTGAAATGATTGCAAGCTGTACAGTCTTCGCAGTATTGGGCATCAGCCCCAACCAAGGAAAAACAATACTATATCGATTTGGAGAGTTTGGTATTGGTCTTCAGTTTTTCCTTTAAATTCGACAACCTCATCATACCTTCTAAAACAATTTTATGTAAGGAATAAACTACTGGAAATGACGGATTCACGGTCGTGTCTGAGAAAGATTCGTAGATAGTTACTACTTTAAAATGTTGACATGGATAAGATCGGATAGGAACAACCACTTCCACTTGTGTTGGAAGAGTAAGGAATATTTTCTCAGTTGAGGTGATTGCAATTTTCGAATCAAGAAGGAAGACAGGATTCCCCAGCATACTGCGCTCTCTGTAGAGAGGGTGGCGCTATCATGAAGGGATGGAGTTAGAGGTCCTCCCTTTTGCGTTGGATGTGCGTGAGCTCCTAATTGGGTTCCGAGATGAAGGGGGCTCACTAAGTTAGGTGGAAATAATTCTCCTCAAAATAGGAAGCCCTCCTCAGGCAGATTTTCTCAGGACAGGAGGAGGTAGAGCCATTCCTTAGTATAAGGAAAGCCATTTGGGGAGAAAACATATATTATTACATTATGGTTATATTATGTATATTACTTTTATTTATATTATATTACCCCTAAAGGTACAGTAGAAAGATCATCCGGATGTAAGGGGAATGACTATTCCTATGGCAGGTGAAACAGTGTGCCATAGTGAGAAGTGTTTTCTTCAGGATGGGTGAAAGTATACTTGTAGTATTTAAAAAAGATACTCATTCGAATAGGTGGGAGGATACCCCAAATGGAATTGCATAAACAATTCGAGGGAGTATACACTCAAAGGGAAACCTAGAAAGATGTTCATCGAGAAAGGATGCTGGACAGTCCCGGCCACAGAAATGTAAGAATGTATAGACACTTTTCGACAATGAATGGGTAATAGTATATGAAATATTCTTAGCTCCTACTTGGTGTGAAGTTTTAGATACTTCTGCTCAGGAAAAGGATGCAGCAGTTATCCACCCCATCCCGCAAGCCCCTGGGATAAAACAACCAGAGAACCTTTTTGACTTCAGCATAGGTTGAACACAAGGGTCCTTTCCCACCCCGAAATGACTAATGAAAGAGCAGAAGGACCACTCATCAAAAGAACTTCAACCCACTCCTTAGAGGGATGGGCAGCAATAACCCTTCTCATTAGGAGATGCATGTGAGGACCAAGTATTCCAGGGCCAACGAAAGTAGGGGAGGCAAGAGAAATGGCCCATTATTCTCATTAAATAGGGTCACATGACATTTGTCTTTTAAGATGGCAGATGACCAGGCAGGATTATTGTTAAATCCAAAGTTTGATCAAAATCTGTGATCGGATTTAAATGCTTTATATATTGGTGCTTCACTGCCTCAAAGCTATCTCAACCTCTCCCTCCCCCACCACCACCATGTGCTCTGGTTGCAAAATTCTGTTGGTGGTGGAAAATGAACCATGATGTTTGTCTGGGACAGGGGTTACATAATTGTGTTTATACAAGCAATAGTTGTTAATAATCTTCTTGCAATAATGCTGCTGATTGTTTAAACAATTGACTTCAAAAATAGGGAATTAAACGTGAGGCTTACGGGTGGCAGTTCCTAGATAAATATCCACCTGTGCCCGGAAAGAAGTACATACCTATATTTGCATGATATTGTTGATAATATTGCAGGTACCTTCTCCTACGAGGTACCGGCTACAAAAAAATTCAGCTGATTATAAAGTATTTGACTTAGTAGATCGAAAAATCACACCATTTATAGGGGAAAAGCTTTACAGCTAGTGTTGACATGCGCCCATTCATGAATTACTTGAAATCTCTCCATTATTTGCATTCTGTTAATAAAAAAAATAGCGCT
This sequence comes from Lissotriton vulgaris, assembly GCF_964263255.1. Taxonomy (NCBI): domain Eukaryota; kingdom Metazoa; phylum Chordata; class Amphibia; order Caudata; family Salamandridae; genus Lissotriton; species Lissotriton vulgaris. Next base: position 406,142,721 of record NC_141687.1, read on the forward strand.
ATCTGTACTGAATTTACTATTAACGTGCTCGGCCCCACTCTTTCTTCATTTTTTACTGACACGTGTCAAATATATTTTAAAAATGTACTTTGCGTAGTATATTTATTTTCATTTTTGCCCAGTGTTTTATAACGGTATTGACATCGAGTCTGCTTTGTCCTAGAAAAAAAATAGATATGGCGTTGTGGTTATGCAAACACTTTCCTTTTTAATAACATAAGTCATATGCTTGTGTTTTAATGTGGACATTTGGTATTTGCAATGCCAGCTTCCATGCACGTTGCTTAGGAGGGCTGCCTTCTTGTCCACGTTGACGATGATGCTTGATGGGCGCATGCGATTTGTCCAATGTGCTATTTTCCATAAACGTGGGTTCTCCGGTTTCAGTTAAACAATTACCAGCTGTCTCTGGAATGCGGCCATGAATCCCCCGACGTATCTGCCTCAAGGTTGCAGTAGGAATGTTTCTGTTACATTTGGCAGCAGTGCGATGACATCGTGCTGTTGTTTTGCTTCGGAAGAAAAAAACAGGTCGGGGAAGGCAGTACCAGAGGATGCTTTGCTAGGGTACTCCCATTTCAGGCGTAGGACGCACGCAAGGGCTGCAGGTGCAGACATTCGCCACGAGGAAAGATTGTATGGCTTTTAGCGAATGTACTTTACGTTATGTTCTGTTTTTGCATGCCGTGTGTCTCTTGCTACATTCCATAGCAGCTCGAGGAGTTCGACTCGAGGTGTCGAAGGCACATTGTAACCCATGTAGACAATTTTTAACCCAATTATGGAAATGTTTCTTAGTTGATGTTTGTGTTTTGTATTTAAGGGTTCTACCGAGGCCTATTTAAATAAAGTCTAGCCACCACAGTTTAAAGTCCACAATCTCCAAAATAAGTCTTGATGGTTAACTCACCACAAATGACATTCGGGGGCATTTCCATGGCATAATGTATCCTAAACCAGGGTGTGCAACAGCTGCACCATTGGGTACTTCACATTATGTAATGCATTGCTGTTGAATTTTCACAGGTAGAAACGTTTTGATCATACGTACTGCAGAGACAAACTTTATCTAAATTGAATGATTGTTGGTGTACATTTGATCATGCCATACGGATCTCTATTCTGATTCGCGTACTTTCAGTCAAAATATCTCGCATCTTCAAAATGTGTGGTATAAGAATACAAACCCATTATTAAAGCTGATGCACAACCCATAGCCGTTTGAGAGCCACCGTTTATTTTTTAGGCTCTAGGCTCTTGGTGTCAGTATGGATATTGTTTCCTGCTTTTTCTTTTTCTAGGCTTACCTGGAGTTTTTTTATTTGACTTTGTGCAGGCCAGTTGTACCTGTCAGCCATATGTTAACATAATTCAGGAAACAGTTGGAAGGGCTAATGAGAATGGTCCCTTTATAAACAACTGTCTGCTTTTGTTGTGGACTGTAACCTAGAAGGCATGCCAAACCATCTATATCTCAATGTTTTGCTCAGTGGTTACTATTTGAAAACGTTGTTGGGTAAACTTCTTGGTGCTATAGCGTAAAAGTTGTTGAAGTATATTCTTGTCACTACAATTATATCAGTTGCTTTCATTTATCTTTAACGCATTTCTTGTAAACAAAATGAATGACTCGTCCCTTTGGTGAAACCATGGGTCCATAATTCACACTTTAAAATGTTTTTTGATATGTGTCTCAAAGTGTGGCGCAATCTTCTAATAAAAATTGTAATGTTTTTATTGCATTGTTCGTTTATAAATGAGTTATTAACGGTCATACTAATTTTGAGTGACTTGATCTGCATTACATGCATTTTGTAATTATTCTGAAAAAATGCAAACAATAGTCTAATACAAGTACACCATAACTACACAATTTATTACCTCTAAATACTGCATTAGTGCTTTTGCAGTCTTGCTTCTTTATTATTTTTGCATTTAAGAGTACATGTAGCCAAAATAAAAGCATCCTAAAAAGAGAGTATTTTTTAGTGTAGTAAAAACTATGCCCTACTATGTAGTGTGAGTGCAACAATTCTATGATGAGTGAATGTGCCACAGCTACAAAAAAATAATTATCAAAAGAAGTGTTGTGTCACACAACTTGAAAGTTCTTATCATGTTACATATGTATTATTATTTACAGTCCAGCACTGGTCTTTGTTCATTCTCGTAATGGAAGTAATTTGTTTTTTTCAGTTAAATTTCCATAAATGGTTACTTGGTTGGAATTACAGACCAGATGATGTCCTGGTGAACAAACCAACATTTTCTTAATATACATTTACTAGCAGCCCGTCCCAACGTTGGCTTTGCTAGAGTATTCACCCGCATCGCCGCTCCTCCCCCACCTGCTTTGCCGCATCTCCCTCTCACTCAACTTGCAGAGCCCCCATCCACAGGGACTTCCACTGCTTGCTGCCAATTACTCTTGGGTTTGCAATATAGAGTCCCTCCCACTGGTGCCTGAACTCTGCCTCCGAGCGCCAGTATTATAGTAAAAACCAGCTTTGATTACTGAGTACGTTCGGGGCCCCTTCCCACTCACACCGTGTCCGGGTATTTCTGCCAATAAGTCAAATTACCTCCCCGCATGTCGGGTGTAGCATCGCCCCTCCTTCCCCACCTGCTTTGCCGCTTCTCCCCGCGCTGGTCACTCCAATGTTGGGTCTCGGTCCCGCGCTGCCGCTCCTCCCCCGCATGTCTGGTGTGGGTCCATTGCTCCTTCCAGTGCTCCCACCAGCATCGCCGCTCCTCCCCGCGCTGGGCACTCCAATGTTGTGTGTCGGCCCGTGCCGCCGCTCCTCCCCGCATGTCGGGTGTGGGTCCCTTGCTCCTTCTTGCCCTCCGGTCCGGACAGCGAATGTCGCGTTGACGTGACGTCACGCCCCCACGCAATTGCGCCTCTCTCAAGCGTTGTGACGACGCCGTACGCCGCGTGCATTCACTGTATGCATACGCCCATACGGACTACTTTTCCCCTAACGTCTTCCCCCCGCCCCCCCCCCCCCCCCCCTTGCCCAATGTATATGGTGTGGTGCTCTATAGCCTATGTTCATCTCCTTGACCTCCCCTTTCCAACGCTGTATTGGGTGTTGTGATTGGTGGTGTACTTTTCGAGTTTACCTGGCTCAAAGGACACAGTTCTCTCTTTATAATAGTAGTATAGATAGATAATAGTCTGCTTTCAGTGCACATTACCGCATGACGTTTCTTCCTAGTACTGTTCTGAGCAGTGAATTGGTAATTGCTCGCCATTGCAGCTGCGCTTGTAATGTAAGGTCATGTTAAACATTTTGTTTTTTTTCTCTAATGTAAATTGGAGACCATTTTTGATGCACCCATCTTATTCTTGCTTTAAGAAAGTCAATGGTTTTGTATATTTCTACTCATTCTATTTCTGAAAGTCCAGGTTAGGTTTCTCATCTCATTGTGTGGGCAAATGTTTCATTTACTTAGGCAACTTTTGAGTTCTATTATTTTTAACAGCATTTTTCACAATTCAAACCCATCAAAAAGGTTCTAAATGTTGAAGCAGACTAATATCTAATAAAGTAAAATTTCTTTTGAAAGAGGCCACACCTACTGCATGTGCCCGCATAAAAAGCTATGTGTCGACTCAGAAAATTCTACCAAGTAGCTTGTTCCGTTAAGGTCTAAAGAATTTGATAATAGAGCTTGTTAATTCTTTGAGTTTCACTTTACCATGATCCTTTAATTTTAACATGTTTTTCTGCCTAACTTACTATTCCATACAACCTTAATCACTGCTGATTAATCCTTTTGACATAGGTAATTTTTTTGATTTTCAAATAATATTTAGATGTTTGTATATTGAGAGGAAGGCATGTTAACTTGTTATTTGTAGACATGAAGTGGGGTAGTTTTGTGCAGTAAAGATGTTGCTACTGATATAAACAAATCATTTTCAATTTCTTAAGCCTGGCAGCAGCATTGTCGTATTTTGTTTTGGTTATGATGTGTGATATGATGACAGGTGTTAACAAAGCATTTGCTCGGATTTTGACCTTTAGGATAGATTTGCTTCTGAAGTATGACACTGAAAACATTACTCCTTGTTTAGTTACAATACCGTTCGTTTAACTGAAGGAAGTGATCGCACTCTTAGTGGTGGTTGTATTGTTGCCCTTTACTGTGGTTTTATTTTGATCAGTCAAAAGTTCCATTATTGGAGGAACATATGTTTTGAAATTTGTTATGTGTATTTTGAGCAGGTCGCATGGAACAATCCTTAGCAAATCAGTAGAAAGCGAGCTACCAAACAGGGCAACTCCCTCAGGCAGTGATGTATTCTAGGGGCATGTCTCTGAAAGAGATCATTGCCTATATTTGCTTGCTCATTTTAAGCTAATCTGCAGATGGCCCCTAGTTTGTAACTAACTGCTCTGTGCTGTCTGTTCAGATACTTTAACAAAACTTTAAGCATACTTGCATTACAATTTATCACAATTTTGGGACTCCTGAGTGCATCCTGCCTGGCTCCAAGCATTCTTGTGTCCTTCTCTTGATGAAGACCCTTTGAGTGGCTCACCAGAGTCAAAACACCAACACAGTACAAGTTGTCTTCTTGATCAAAATAGGATCACAGAAATGACCAAAACTGTTCAAAAGTCTCACCACATGTCTATAAACAGGCCAGAATCAATTTTTGTTTGATTCTTTACTATTTATCACTTAAACTTTGTTGGTGAAGCACTGACCATTGCTTTGCCCACACTCGTGGTTAGTATTGTATACTTTGTTGTATACCTAAAATGGTTTGTCGTATATTGCAGTCTGTGCCTTGCTGATGCATATGCAGACTGTTAATACATAAATTAGATCACTAAGTTGATTTAAGCTTTTATGTAAATGTTCTATTTGTGCACATCACACAGTAGAACCGCAGGATCTATTGAATTTAATTAACCCGGGTTCCAATCAGAATAGAAGGTTGGCGTATTTTATTTAGTCATGAACTATATGGTTGATTTCTTTCCCCCTGGTCCCTTGCCACAGTCTTTACGTTGTTTGCATAAGCACAGTGAGTGGGGCAACCTATTCTAATGTTTCAGGACTTCCATATAATGAGAATGAATTTCAGTGACATACTCATTGATAATTTTGCAATGTTACATTTTGCCAGCAGAGCAGGTAAAAAGAGAGGACCTTTTATTATTGTCGCATATGGAACCACAGGCTATGACACATTCTGTGTGTAAAAGGAGTGTATATGGTGTGAGATTTTCTTAAAAACAATCTTTATTAGATTTATGATCATATTACAGCTATGTGTTAATCATCTGCCTCCAAATATTACTGGAATCGTCAATGTATATTACAGATAATAGTATCTATATTTCAGTCAATGCAATGGTTTAAGTAGTATAATTCCTTTGCTAGGATTTCAAGTCATAACATAAGCTTTGTTGGTCTTCTGCATGCACGGGTAGCATATGAAGGACTACAAAATAAATTAAAAAAATCGGAACATAAGTTTAAAAATGACTTAAATTTTTTTCGAAAAGTAATAAAATATAACTATATTCTTGTTCCACTCTCAGGAAAAATACCTATAATACACATTACTGTACAATAAGGGTGACACCAACCTTATTGCAAATAAAACATATCAGATATAATTGTGGTAGGACCAGGTAGGGGCCTCAGAATGGGGCCCAATCATGTCTTGTTGGTAAATAAATGCAAGCCACATTTTTGCGGTCTGAGTTCAGTATCTAGCAGGTCTGGTGTCGCCACTGGGTTCGCTCTTCAAGGCGGATATTTGTTTGTCACATTGGTTAGAAATGACCTGCAGGACACCGCTCCCTGCATTGTGCCATCATGGGTGAGAGTGGGAGCTTGATGACAATTTTTGATGGTCATGAACGTTTATCTGAGGGTGTCCTTAACCAATGCGATGGTACATGCATGTGTTGAATTTCGGCGGAGGTAGTGATGCTCTTATTGGTAAGAGAGGAGGGAATGTGGCAGGATAATTTTCTTGAGTACACTTTTTTGTACGTATTTTATTTATTACTTTAAGATGAATGTTGGAGAGTGGCACTCTGCACCGGGAGTTCTGTGGAAACAAGCTCAATGTAATTTTCATTTCAAATGGTTGGAAACTAATTGTTAAACAAAAGTCAGTAGAGTGACTGTAGCTAGTGAAATTTCATTTCACCGAAGGATTTTAAATTCCGCAAATTGCATTCTGGCCAATGATGATCACTGTAGCAGAGCTTGTTGTAACAGACGAATCCTGCACTCTGAAGTGCATTTGTAAAAGTAGTTTTGTATGTTAAGGGTATTGTACAAAAACATGGTCACATGAGTGCAGACGGTGCTCCGGGGTTTGGTTCAAAGACACCCATTTTATTGGGGATATGATCTGTGCAGGTAGGATGCTTCAATGTTTGCTCCACCCTCTCATCCTGTAAAAGAGTTACCAGACTGCCACTGCAGTGAGGTAATGGTAGAATGTGTGAGGTAATGGTAGAGTGTGTAAGTGTAGGCTGTAACGGTGGAATGTAGAACGGGCTGGCAGAGAGTGGCGCAGGAACTCCAAGGTGAGGAGCCGCAATAATGATGAAGAAAATCGTTATGTTGTAAAGGGTTGGGATGAATAAAGTATCTAACTCATGGAAGCGTACTTGCCTTCATTGTGATATTGGTGATGAGCTGGAACCAAACAAGACGTGTGAGGAAGAAGCACCGTAGAAAGACCAGGAGAAGAAAAGACTGTTCCGCCCCAGCGAAGTGATCTGATGGCAGTTTACTGATAAGTGGCTGGATGTGTCTGTATAGTGCCACGGATGCTGTTATTAAGGCTACCGTCAAGTTTCATATGACATTTTGCCGGATTTCCAAGGCAGTTCATGTTGTGGCAGTTGAAAGGCCTCACCGCTGTACTTCACACTTAGTAGAGATACGGGGCTTGACTGTGACATTTAACAGTTCACAGGAGGAGAAGTAAGCAAAAATCACACTGCACGTTTGCATGTCGCTATTTAGGGGGTATATTTTTAATATGCTAAACGGCTCTTCTTAGGACTAGCAATGTAGAGAGACAGCATATTGGCTGGCGTTTTAGAAGAAGGATCGGTGCACCTTGTGCAGGGGTTACAACAATTACTATTAGCAGTCGCAGGTAATTTTCTTCAATGTATTTGGGCACTTGTGGCACTACATTTGGTTATATTTATTCTGGTGGCATAGTAGCATTAACAAACAGTATTACTTTTGGGCTTGGCTTTCACTGCCTTCATATTATCTGCTGCTCCTTCTCCTTCTTAGTAACCATTATTATTTGGAAAGCATTACCTTTCCAATCTGACAACCTGTCTATTCTTGGAAACTGGTAAAAAACAATTTTTACCATCCGTGCTTCATTAGAACTGCATATTCCAAAGCTGGTTAATCATAATTCTACAAGTGGTGAGTCATGTTAAGTTCATGTAATTTATCCACGCTGCAAGCATTTCTTCCAGGTAATGGTGACCCCTCCATGTGATTGCAAGACCGGAAGCAGTACTTTTGTAACTACCTAGATACTTTTAAAGAAGAAGAATTTACACCTGAAGAGAAGAAAAAAGGGCTATTGCATTGGTTAAGTCTGGGATGTGTCAAAACATACAATAAATTGCGAAAAAGGTCAGACAAGGGGGTTACTGGTGATGTTTTCACACATGCGCTAGACAATCTTGTTGCTCATTTGTCCCTGGTGTGTTTTGCTCTGGACCGATTTTAAGTTCTTTCAACGCAAGCAAGGCAAAAGTGAGAATGTACATTAATATGTTACAACGCTTAAGCATTTGGCCTAGATTTACAGATTTGGGGCTTTGCATTAAGAGTTGATTTGTGACCAGATTATTATGCATGACAGGACAAATTATGGGTGAATGGGGAGGCCAGGCCCCCTTAAAAGAGGTTGTAGCGCTGGTAAAAGAAGAAAAAAAAGCGGACCTCACAGGTATGCCAAAGCTGTTGTAGAGGAGGCTCAATGTGAAAATAAAATGGTTAATATTGTGACGGTGATAAAGAAGAGTAAAAGTAGCGTGTTCACTTCTAAGAAGGTTGGACAAAACACTTCTACATCCACTAGTAAATCTGACAAGAAGAAGAGTGAATAAGATGTAATGAAGTTTTATAGGTGCAGCAGTGCAGAACATTTTAGCGTAATTAAAAAAAAATGCCCAAGGGGAAGATTCGGATACCAACAGTGTATTCTGAATAGAGTATTATGTTCTAAATGTTAACCATACTGTTAGAAAGAAACAGATATGCGAGTTGAGTGTTGAATGAGTTACAGTGGGTGCAGTAGCAGATCCAGGTTCTCAGTTTACCTTTATTAACAGAGTTGTGTGGGAAGAAATGTTTGGGAATGTCCCAATTCATACATTAGTGAAGCTGGAACTAAGAGTGATAATTTACACAGGTGAGAACATTGATTTAATAGGTTTTAAATGGTCGGAGGTCCATTTTAAGGGAAGAGAAGCAACCTGCTAAGTTTATGTCAGAAAAGGGTCCATCTGTGCTGGGGTGGTATGACCAGGAAGAGTTGGGCATTTTACTGGTTCCCAATAACATAGAAACAGTGCTTACTATTCAACAGGAAAAGAACATTGGCAAAATAATTTTAGGAGAATTTTCTGGTGTTTTCTCTAGAAAAGTAGGTAAAGTAAATAATTTCAGCCATAAAATCGAATTAAAATCTGCATCTAGACTGTGTGTCTCTAAAGTGAGATGCATGCTATTTTCCATTAGGGATGAGGTAACACGAGTTAAAGGAACTAGGTAAGAATGGGGCAATGGAACAATGTTGATTCAGCAGAATGGGTTTCACCCTTGGTGGTTGCAGAAAATCCCACGAGAAGGTCAGGTTATGTGTGAACCTTAGAGAATTAAATAAAAACATTTTGATCAATCAGTATCCTGTTCCCAGGATTAACAAGATGTTGTCAAATACCAGGGGTGCACCTTGGTTTTCAACTTTGGACGTATAGTCTGCCCACCACCAGTTGCAATTGCATCCAGAATGTAGGAAATTAACCACATTCATAACACCAATTGGGTGTTTCCAGTTTTTGGGAGTCTCATTTGGACTTTCGTCATCAACTGCCATGTTTCAGAGACTCATGGGTAAATATTTTTAAGTTAAAGAATTGGAAACGTTATGTTCTTCCAGGACGACATCCTGATAACGGGTTGGACTGAAGAAGAACATAATGAATAAGTTAAGACATGTTCTGATAATATTGGAACAGAAAGGCCTCACTGTGGAATTTGGAAAATGCACGTTTGCCAAAGAGGAAATACCTACTTGGGTCACAATATCAGTGGTAAGAAGATTAAGAACAAGGAGGCGTTTGTTGATACAATTTGTAATGCTACGCCACCGTGAAGTAAGGAAGATGTAAGGTCATTTCTGGAATTAGTTGTTTTACTCAAAATGTATATTGAATCTTGCTGAGAAAACATAAAGATTAGAAATTTGTTAAAAAAAAAACCAACAAATTTGAATGGTCCGTGGGTGAATTCTATGTCTGGACCGGAGGCGAGGATTATGCTCAAAATGTTTTTATTTCTTTCTAGCAGCTTCAACAAACAAGGTAAAGAAACAAACTTTCCTATGATGCACACAGTGAAGGTCAACATATAGTCCACCAATAGGCAGTCTAGGATATCCCCCAAAGGCTGCCCTTGGAAGACTTTCTCTTTCTTTTCTTTCTTCCAGTAGTCAAGTACCCGCTAATTCCCTCCGACTCTGAGGTGTTTTTATTATATATAATTATTGCACTCGTTGCTGCATTCATTGTTAATTTATAACTTTATGGTTGATTACACTGTAGTGAGTTAGCCTCTCTGCGGACTTTCTCTGGGGCCGCGGGATGATTTTCATCGCTCAGCTTGCGGCGCCCATCTCGAAGTCTGAAGCGCCTTGGTGTGGTGCACACTGGAGTTGTCTAGAGGGTGCATGTGTTGCGTCTTGCTGGTCCGAGCAGGAGCGCTGCTGTCAGTTTCAACAGCGAGTGCTCCAACACGCAGAGCCCGCAGTCCAGTCTGCTGGAGAAGCGTGGAGTCCGGCTCCCATAGGGTACGGGTCTGTAATTAGAAACTTGCTCAGCCGGACACAAGCTCTCACACAGGTCTTTTTTCATATCGGAACGCCTGCACTGCGAAATGACTTTGCTCTCCGATGACGGGAACGGGCGAGGGGTTTTCTGAGACCGACCAGAGCAGGGCAGAGCACCTTTGTTGCTTGCGCTCAGTGCACCAAAACCCTTAACTCTTGAGTTGCCAAATCGAACCTCAGGCTGGCAAAAGACACCCATGTCCAGAGCAATTACAGTACATTGTGCCCTGTGAATGCAAGTCTCTGGCTGCCATAAACTTTAACCCTTAGTGAAAGGCTTCCTAATTACTTGCTCAGTCTTATTTGTCTGTAATATTTGCCTAAGTTTATTAATTTTACCCTCCGCTACCAGGAAGTAGGAATATGCAGAGGAAGAATCTCTGCAGGTCCTGCTCTTAGATGATGAATTTTGTGAAGCGGTAGACTTTTATTTTTCAAGCAGTAGCAGCGGCCATGGGGCTCTTTGCACTCTGCATTGTGGAGGTTGCATATGCCTGCCAGAATTCCCAGTCCCTCCCAACATTTATGAACCTCATGAAGTTCCTTCCCAAGCGTAAGAGAGACTCTGGGATAGACCTGGGAGCCTTTGAGCACCTGAAGAAGGCTTTCCTGTCCTGGCAAGACGCAGAAGTGCATGACGCTCTGTTAGATGTGGAGGATGTGTTTCTCCTCCCAGTGCCTTGACACGGAGAAAGAAGAGTCCTCGGGGACTCAAATGATGAGGCTGGTCCCTGCAGGCCGTGGTGCCCCAACCTAATACTAACCCCTGTGTGTCCAGGGAACGACCCATAAGACTTCTATGACATGTTGGTCGCTGAGATCTGTTGCACCCCCGCTCAGCAGAGTGGGCCCCTTCCAATAAAGACTGGCGGTAACTCCAAAAATAGATCCTAGAATGGCGACCTACCTCCAGAAGTATCTTAGGGATCCAAAAAAGGCAGTGACCATGCCTGGAAATCTTGCCAGTATAAATTGTTAGCTATAGCTGGCCCTATTACAAAGATCCTGGAACTGGTGGAAGAGGCCAAGGCATCTGGCACTTTACTTTCCCCAGAGCGTATCTCTAGCTGGGTGCATTGTGCTGTTGTTTTTCTCTGCAATGCTAATTGCGCCCTCTCAACTGAGAGCTGTTGTGCCCTTCTTCTGAAGGTAGACCCCAAATTGGGGGACCTGGCTTCCTCCGAGGCTGGAGCAGTAGCTCGGGGCGGGCTCTTCAGGCAACCGTTCATCAAGGAGCTGAGCACATTTGTAGCCACATCTACCTCCTTGTGTAAGGCACAGGCCTCAATCAAGAAGTCTTTTCACTCTACAATTTTTGTTGGGGCTGGCGGTTGCACAGGGCTCTCGGCCGGCTGTTTCTTTACTCAACGCCCCCAGAGAGGATCCAGGAAGTTCAGAACACACAAACAAGGAGAATTCTTCCAGACACGTAGGGGCAATCGAGCCCATGGTGGTAGAGGTGCCTTCTGAGGACAGTTCCATGCTACACCACGTGAGCCTTTCCCCCTCCCCCTTTTTTAAAGTAGGTGGTGGGTTGGCATACTTTGTACACAATTGGGAGAACATTTCTTCCGATGCATGGGTTCTTCAGCCCATCAACGATTTTCATATAGAATTGTACATGTCTCTGACCCAAGGTACACCGACCTCGTCCCCAGGTTTTTGCAGAAGACAAAGTCTCCTTGATAGAACAGGTGGGGACCGATTTGCAGCAAAAAGGCGCAATTGTTCACTCCTGCCTCCACCCCAGAGGTTTCCTCAGCAACATTTTTCTTGTGGACAAGACTAAAGATGGTTAACTTCCGGGAATAAATCTCCGGAAATTCAACCAATGCAATCCATCTCCTGCGGGATCTCCTCCAGCCTCATGACTTGATGGTGCGTTTGGACTTAAAAACCCATATCTGAAAGTACACATTTTTGCTTCACTTCAACGTTTTTTGCAGTTCAAGTGGAAATACCAAGTGTTTGACTTCACCACCCTTCCTTTTGGTCTGTCCTCTGTCTCTTGGTGTTTCAAAAGTTCCTCAAACCTGTGGTGGAGACCTTGCGAGCGAGGTGTTTCCTACTCCTCATTTACCTAAACAACCTGCTGCTTTTGAATCAGTGCCCATGGAGACAGTCCCAGTAGTTACAGGTGGCGATAGATCTACCGCAGGGTTTAGGTTTCATAATCCATGCCAAGGAGGACATCCTGTTGCCGTCCAAGCAGGCTACCTTAGTCGGATTCTTCATAGAATTGGTAGAGCAGACGTTAAGACTTCCATCTTGGAAAGTCATGAAAAATCCGCAAGGAGCTGAAACGGATGCTGTCATGCTCCACTGCTTCGTTACGACAGGTGGCTCTGATGGTTGGTCTTCTGTCATCATCAATACTAGCGATCTACCCAGCCGGCTCCATTACAGGGCTTTGCGGTGCCTTCGCTGGGGGTTACAATACGCGGATTAGATACCCCTAACAGAATAAGTAAAAGTAGCAATGAGATGGTGACTGGACCACATGGAGGCATGGATCGGGCGACCCATCTTTGGCTCGGACCCAGATATCGTGATAGACCAAATGCCAGGGAGTCCGGTTGGGGGCTTGATGTGGCAACTCCTTTACCGAAGGAAAATAGTCCACAGAAGAGCGCCACCTTCATATCAACTGCGTGGAACGGATGACCAGGTCCTTTGCCAGTCAGTGTTGGATGAAGGATAAGGTGTCTTTCGATGCCTTCTAAACGGGGACAATGTTTCGGCAGCGCGCTTTATGAACCACCTTTGGGGGACCATATCCAAGACCTTGCCAGATCTTGCCAAGGACCTTTGGACTTTATGCCTGTCGCATCATATCTTGGTGACAGTAGAGTACCTCCCGGGAGCCTCCAACGTGGTAGCAGATTGGTGCTCCAGAGCATGGTCAGACATGAGTCTGTGGCAGCTGCACCACCTGCATTTTCAGAGGTTAAATGTCTTCTGGGGGCCCTTCTCAGCAGACCTTTTTGCAGCACGGCTGGATCACTAACTGCCCAGGTTCTTCAGTTAGAAGCCGGACCCTCTTGCTTTGGTGACTGATGCGTTTCTACAGGACTGGACCCAGGGGGTCGGGTATGCTTTTCCACCATTTGCAATGATAATGAGACTCACAGCGCATGTCTACAGACAGAAGGCAAAGGTAGTGGTGATCACGCCTTAATGGAGGTTGCAAGTGTGGTTTCCAGTTCTACTGGAACTTTCTTGTGATTCTCCGATCCTTTTACCCCTTGATCCAACTCTCCTGCAGGATCCCCAAGGCAACTCTTACTCGCTGATCTTGTAAGGTCGCATAACTCTCATGGCATGGCAGATTTTAGGCATCGCTGGAGAGTCCCGGGCCGATCGGCTTAGCTGGAGAACTACTGGCAGGCATGGGCCGATAGTACGAACAAACGTTATTGATCGGCATGGGCCAGATGGGTTAGTTGGTGTGTACGAAACAACCAAGATCCCATGGGGTGCGAGGTGGTCCCCATCATTAATGTTTTGGCTTCTTTGGCATCTCAAGGATTGGCATATTGGATGATCAGCTCCTGTAGATCGGTGATTTCGGCAGGCCATATCCCAGTTCAAGGTGCTCCTGTGGGCGAACATCAGCCTATATACAAATTAATGCAGGGGAGCCACTTGACGCTTCCCTAGAACCCAGATATGACATTGTGGGGTGTTAACAAGTTCCTTTGTTTATTCTGCTCTTGGCCAGCCAATAACTATTTGTCTTGAAAGCATTTTCGCGAAATTAGCCATGTTGCTGTGTTTATTGTCATGTCAGTGTGTATCTGACATATGAGCTTTGGATATTTCAGATGGGTGTTTAACCCGCAAGGAGTAACCTTCCATATTGTTTGTAGGACTAAGTCCAATTTCACAGTGGTGTCCTATCCAGTCTTTGTCAAGTCTCAAATTATGTGTGGTCCGTTGTCTTAAAAAATACAAGAGTGTGACGAGGGAACCTCTCTCTTTGGGGGAACGTCACTTGTTGATCTCTCACAGGAAACCTTTCAAAGCGATTACTCCTCCCACCTTAGCCCGATGGATCAGGTGAGACATTCAACAAGTGGGCATCAATGTATTGCAATTTGGCACCCATTCTGTTAGAGGTACAATGGTCTCTAATAGTTTCGCCCATGGCGCTCGTCTGGAAGATACTATAAATGCAGCAGACTGGTCTTTAGATTCTATGTCAAAAGATTCTATTTTAAGCCAGTTGCTGACATGGCATTATTGGGGATGGACAAGCTGTGAACGAACATAATCCTCGGCTCTGGTCCTGAAATAGAATAAAAATTGTCCTAATAATCCTGAAGGAAAGTTTCATTTCTATTAAGGACACAGAGGCGAGGATTAATCCTGCCCTAAGGCTCCTGAGATCCTTGTCCAAACCCTGGGAAGCTTCTTATTAAGTACTGACTGTAGTCCATTCAGCCATATGGAATAAGTATTTCTTGTTTCTTCTTTTAATGATGTGCTCACACTTGTCCTTCTACCTGGTTTAGATTCTGGCAGAGTTTCTCTACCTTAGAATAGTTCGATGGTTGATGTTTGCGTAATTTGATATGCTTGAAAATCTGGTTTGCATTGGATTGACCGAGTCCAGATTCATACATTCTCACTCTGATAATTCAAAGACAGAGTAATGGAAATTCATGTCTGATTTGGTCACAGTCAGGAAAGAGGAAGCCTTCCAAGGGAAGTACGCCTTTGGGGACATCCTGAACTGCCTATTGCTCTGCTATACGTTGACTTTTACTGTGTGCATTATGAGAAGGTTAGTTTTTTCCCTTGTTTGTCATAGCTGCTGGAAAGGAATAAAAAAATGTTTTGAGCATAATCCTCGCCTCTGTGTCTTTAATAGAATTGAAACTTTACTTCATGATTGCTTGGAAATATTTCATTTGTTGCTCTTAAAGTAAACATTTGTAAAGTTAAATATCTAGCTGAATTCCGTGCACAACTGATTATAAATGAATTCAATGAACGTATCATTTTAAACAAGTGTATGACGTGCTCCATGGGTATCGCTCTCTGGACCAGAGCCTGGATTAATAATCAAAATAATATCACCTCCATGAACCTTGGGTGTATCCTCATGGGCACAAATCAATTCCCAGAAAAAGGATTTCAACTGATTGCTTCTTTTCAATAGCGACTGTAATCTTGAAGTATTTTGCTTGTTTATTCATCATAAGACATGAAATAATTTTTCAGGTCAGATCAGGGTTTTAACAACAGATGACTACAATATCCAGAATGCTTTGTTGCATAATGTTCAATAATGAAAATGAGTTCAATACATTTCAAAAACAAGAGTCCCAATGCATTTCGGGCATTCCGCCCTTCCTCAGGGGATGAATCTATAGAAGTAAAACGAAATAATACAATGAGGAAACCCAAATGTAATGGGAAAAGTTTCAACATACAGCGTATAGTCCTGCTTCACCACAAATGTGAAAATCTTAGATCTGTTCCTGAGAAATTACCAAGATAGGAAAACCGAAATAACACTGGTGAATAAACAGTATGTACACATGTGACAATCTTTCTTCAATCTCTCTGACAAAAAGTTGCATGTTCGGTGCGAAGATAGGAACAACCAAAGTAACCTGGAAGGGTGAACATGCCACAATTACCCACCGCAAAGTGAATCGCCGAAATGTTACCTCAACCTTTATAATCCCGAGTGTTACAAATACAAGGATACAGCCTGACCACCTTCATATGGCTGGGATACCCGCCACCCCCTCTCAACACAGTCCCCAAGGATGGGAAACCGGAAACAGTTCTGAACTTTTGGAAGACGGGAGGGAGTGACCCTCCCGGCCGTATTTATTAAAATATGAAACAAAATTAAAACATTAAAATAACAGTTTCATATTATGTACAATTTCATTACCACATTGCGATGTTTGGCTAACCTTAACATATTCTCTAATACAAAGGTTCTCCTAGCCGAACTAACATCCTACAAAACATCTAACTTGAAATTTTGAAATTGTACATCCTAACGTTTAAGGGCCAACGGCAAGGTCGTAACCGGTGTCAAGATCCCTAAACCAGAAATATCCCCCTCACTTGTGAGGGGCGACCGCACAGAGGTGTACCTCGAGTGCAACTACCAATTTCCCTTGACTTGACGGGGGCCCCCAATAAACTCGACGCCACTTAAAGGTCGTCCGAGGACTCGTGTGAGGAATCTAGAAGGTAGCGTAGACCCCCCCCCCAAACCCCACACAACTTACCACAACTGCCGTCGCAGATGTCCTAGCCCCGGGAAATTCTCCAGGAGGGGGCTGTAGCCCCTCCTACCCAGGCCTTGACCGCCTTTCCTTTCCTTTCGGCGGCCCATCCTTAGAAGGGACCGCCTTCCCAGTTGAGGGGCCAATGGCCACCTCCCTCGAGCGCTCCCATCCGTAATGGGTGACGCCCACTCATAGGGATCTTCCAATTAGTGCTCACCGATCATGACCTTACCGCCCGACCAAAATAAATACGACAGTTCTAAACTAGATGGCTAAATTACTTAAAAGACAGTTAAAGCAACAACTTTATTAAAAGCACGCTACTGATCAACGCTAGAGCAGGATTACTTTATTTGCAAAACATAGCACAAATTGACCATTTCTTTATTGCATATTCAAAGTTATCACGATAATAATCCGGACCTGAAAACAAAAGAGTTACCACATCAAACTTTATTCAAAACCACTTGCTGTCCTCAGGGGCTGGTGGGTGGGTCAAAATTGGCTCTTCGTTCCGTCTCGAGCTCACGTGCAGCGAGGTGGTGCAGCTTCAGAGCACAGGAACAAGAGGATGCTACCTTGGCTTGTTGCTCCTTTTATCCATCTTCAGGGCGAGCGTAAACCCGCTCCGGCCTGCCCCGAGGGCGTGCCCGGCCGCGTCAGTATCTAGGCCAGCCCACTCTAGGGCGGGAAAAAGGCGCGCCCCGGCTACGCCGCTTCGGGCATACCAGCCGAGACTCGCCTCCCGCCCAAGATGGCTTCCCGGGGGGGATCGTGGTACTCCGCCATAAGTTCGGGGGGACCGAATGGTCGCCCCTTTCCATATGGCTGGGATACCCGCCACCCCCTCTCAACACAATCCCCAAGGATGGGAAACCGGAAACAGTTCTGAACTTTTGGAAGACGGGAGGGAGTGACCCTCCCGGCCGTATTTATTAAAATATGAAACAAAATTAAAACATTAAAATAACAGTTTCATATTATGTACAATTTCATTACCACATTGCGATGTTTGGCTAACCTTAACATATTCTCTAATACAAAGGTTCTCCTAGCCGAACTAACATCCTACAAAACATCTAACTTGAAATTTTGAAATTGTACATCCTAACGTTTAAGGGCCAACGGCAAGGTCGTAACCGGTGTCAAGATCCCTAACCAGAAATATCCCCCTCACTTGTGAGGGGCGACCGCACAGAGGTGTACCTCGAGTGCAACTACCAATTTCCCTTGACTTGACGGGGGCCCCCAATAAACTCGACGCCACTTAAAGGTCGTCCGAGGACTCGTGTGAGGAATCTAGAAGGTAGCGTAGACCCCCCCCCCAAACCCCACACAACTTACCACAACTGCCGTCGCAGATGTCCTGGCCCCGGGAAATTCTCCAGGAGGGGGCTGTAGCCCCTCCTACCCAGGAAGGGGCCTTGACCGCCTTTCCTTTCCTTTCGGCGGCCCATCCTTAGAAGGGACCGCCTTCCCAGTTGAGGGGCCAATGGCCACCTCCCTCGAGCGCTCCCATCCGTATTGGGTGACGCCCACTCATAGGGATCTTCCAATTAGTGCTCACCGATCATGACCTTACCGCCACAGGCCGGATAGTTGACCGGCTATCCGGACCCCCCACAACACTCCTACCTAAAGGTCATGTCTTAAAGTCTTTAGCCAAGCTATACAGTCCTCTATGAGTAACTCGTTCCCCACCCGGGACAAATGAACACCATCCCCCAAATACATACTATCACCAGTAATACAACCATGCGAAATAGAATGCAGTGAATTGGAACGGAACAATCTACTCATTTTGTTATTAATTTTTCTTACTGAATGATTCAGAGCGGAAACAGAAATAGCCCCCCGCCATACTTTTCGTGGGATCATATGTGACCATGCAATCGTGCACCCTGGAACTCTCCTCGCCAACCAACTTACAGTGGAAAGCATCGCCTCAAGAAGAAGTCGTCTACCAGTGGTGACCAAATCATTGCCCCCAAGATGTACTATGACTATAGACGGCGGTGACCTCGTCCGCCCTAGCAAACCCTCAAAAAATGATTGAAACTGGTCAATACAGAGTCCGCCCTTTCCGTAGAAGGACACACTGTACCCGTATTCCCCAGCCACGTGAATCATGTCACCTGCTTTGAATACGTCCGCGGCACGCCTCACGTATGAGTGGCCCACGACCCACACCTCCTTTTTCACAGCCGGTGAAGTCTGACCGCTGGCCCGGTATTGGGTCGACTGCATAGTCCGCCCCGCCTCGTAGGCTTGCGCAACTGAAACCAAACAAAAACAAGAAGCGTGAGTACATCGTTACAGCTTCACAACATGTGCAACCGCACATACCTCTTATAACAGTTGGAGGACCAACGCCCCACACGTTTAACTTGTTCGACATTCAGACCCCTGGCTGTAGCCTCTGTAGCAGCCCCTATCCGAAAGGAATGGGTCCCAAACTCGCCCGGGTTCAAGCCCGCAGCAATAATCGACATCGCAAGCACCCGCTGAAACTGAAACCTCGTCAGTGGGGTGGCGTCAGCGTGTCTCAACAAGGTCCCCCCCCATGATGCCACCCTTTGTGCTAAATATTCCTCTACACAACTCACCGGGCACATGGAGGACCCGGGGATCCTTTGTATGATTATGCAATCACCCATCGCCCCCTGATCGGTCTTGGACCTGACGAACGAGACAGTCATTGTCTCCCCTCTGATCTGAACGTGCTCTTGGCACAGTCCCCCCATCACGTCCTGCTTGTTCCTCGCCACTAGTTCGCTTGCCCGCATGGCCCCATGGAATGCCAGCGTAAAAGCGGCTCGGAATAACACCGTTTCATACTGGGATGAACATGTTGCAGGGAGTCTAGATAGTAACAGGGCCAACCTATCCAAACCTATGGGGCGCCTTTCATCTACTCTGCGACCCTCAAGGCGTTGCCACCCACGTAGCGCTTTTTGCACAACGAAAGACGCTGTCGGGTCCTGGATCCCATGAGCCCTAGCCACAAAGGAAATGGCGGCCCGATGCCTCTGGGCCGTAGCCACTGATTTGCCTGCCTGACGTAAAGACAGCAGGAATTTCACTACCAACTCCTCCTGGCCCCAAAGCTCCCCTCTAGCCGCCCCCAAAAAGGCCCAATAGGAACGGAACGCCCCTTCATATGCCTTCCTCGTCCTGGGTGCTAAACTCTCTCCCACGAGGTTCTGTAATTCGGGGCACCGAGAGACCAGAGAGCTTCGGGAAAGGGTGCTGCCACCGGGTCCGCTGTGGGCAGAAAACCCCAGAAGGCCTGCATACGAAAACGAGAAAGCGCATCAGCCGCCTGGTTCATCACCCCCGGGACATGTCTTGCCTTAAATAGTACGTTCAATTGCATACACAATAACACAATTTCTTTGAGCAATCTCAAAATCCATTTGCATCGTGCTGCCTGGCTATTGATACACTCAACAACGGTCATGTTATCAGACCAGAATACCACAGAGTGATCTCTGAACCCCTCAGGCCAAGTTCTCAGGGCCACCAGAATGGGAAAAAGTTCTAGGAAAGCAATGTTACTTGTCAGACCACTATCATGCCACCATGACGGCCATTTTTGTGCCGACCACCGAGTGCCGAATATGGCACCAAAACCAATGCTCCCTGCCGAATCTGTCCACAGCCCCAGCTCCTCAGAGGACACGGCCGATTTGTTCCAGACAATTCGACCATTGAAATCCGCCAGAAATGCCAACCAAATGCGCATGTCCTGGCGCACTTCTGCCGAGAGTCTCGTGCGATGATGACCCTCCTTCAGGCCGACCATGGCTTGAGCGATCGAGCGAGAAAAGGGGCGGGCCATCGGTATAACTCTTAGGGCAAAATTCAACTGTCCCACCAATTGCTGTAATTGATGTAGCTTAACTTTAGACTCGCTTATACACATTTGCAGGGATGCCCTGAATCTTAACACTTTGTCACCTGGTAAACGAAAACAACCTTCTTCGGAATCGAGCTCGATCCCCAGAAACTCGAGGCAAGTCGAGGGACCCACGGTCTTACCTGGTGCCAATGGCACGCCAAACTGATTCATCAAGACACAAAATGCAGTCAAAGCCTGTCCACATTCCGGATCCCCGGCTGCCCCCAGAAACAAAAAGTCATCGAGATAATGCATAACATGTTGAAACCCCGTCTTCTTTGTGAAGACCCATTGCAAGAAGCAACTGAACTTTTCGAAATAGGCACACGATATAGAGCACCCCATCGGCATACACCTATCCATGTAATAGTGACCCTGAAACATGAAACCAAGGAGACGCTGATCGTCTGGATGTACCGGGAGCAACCGGAACGCTGACTCGATATCAGATTTTGCCATCAGCGCACCGGGCCCCAGGCGATTCAATATGGCTACGGCCTCATCGAAGGATGCGTACCGCACCGAACACACTTCCGGGTCTATCGCATCGTTTACGGAAAGACCACGTGGGGCTGATAAATTATGTATCAGCCGAAACTCACCCGGGTCCTTCTTGGGGACCACCCCTAAAGGGGAACAAACCAAGTTAGCAACTGGTGGCACCTTAAATGGACCGGCGACTCGACCTCGAGCCACCTCCTTCCCGATCTTTTCCTGTACCACGGTCGTATGCTGTAAGACCGATATCTGGTTTTTACATTTTTCTATACCCTGAAACTCCCCCACTGGGATGCGGAAACCATATGAAAATCCGTTCCGCAACACCCCAGCGGAAGCGTGATCCGGGTACTCGCTGAGCCAGGGAATCATTGCCATGGTATCAATCGGGGTAGGTAAAGGCGCCCCTCGGACTATGTCAGACCTGTTTGGCGCCTCCTCTCCCCCCGTTATCACCCGTTTTGGCTCTGCACATGGACTCAGGATGGGATGATTGGCCACACCCCCCACATTCGTGCCTAAATTTGCATGACCCCTGGGGCCTAGTACATTTCCCCCTGTTAAAGTTCCAACAAACTCCCCTTTTACCTGTGTTGCCGATTGGCCTCGAGTGATTGTCGTTACTCGTACCTGATTGAAAGGGCGTCCCCGCATATTGGCGGGAGGATTCACCAACGTTACTCCCTATCAATGGCACCTTCAACATACCAGAATCCTCCATTTTGGACCAGGACACAGAATCATAACAATCCCAAGTTAAGTTTTTATCATGCTCTTTCGCTTTTCTGAAAATATTATCGTAACAAAACCAATGGTTGCCCTCGTGAGATACTGAATACCCCATGATCCGTGACTGATAAATCGGTAATTCGGGCAGCAATTCGGGCCTACGGTCACCCAAGATGGATGTAAAGACCCCCCATGCTTTGCCCCAATTACCAATGTTTTCATTTACCTTAAAGGAGGCCATCTTTGCGCGCCAAACACTCGGATGCATGAGCTCCTTCTGGCTCTTAACATGCTCCATCTCATAATGATCGGTAAGCAACGAGAAGATGTTTATATACTCCCCTGCCCATATCTTCTCTTTGATAGCCAGAGGGACATGTTGACCCAACTTTTCCCTTCGAGAGGGTGCCGACTCATCCCTCGCAATCGGCAATGGCCGCTTACCTGAACCGGAAGCTGTATCTGCGACTGGACCTGACCCAGGTGGTTTCTCCACTGCCATAGCCGGCGATGGTGCCTTCGTCGCTTCCCTTGTTTCCCGCAGCTGCTTCATCAACACCTGCGCGTCGTCAGCCGTGGCGCCCTTGCTACCTTTACCCAACCACGCTGCTAATTGTGCTGCCAGCTCGGGCGGCATATCCTCCCCGGACACGGGGGTGACCACCACGGGAATCGGATTCCCTTCTTCCGGCACAGGGGTGGGCGCTTCGAGTGGAGTACAGGGAACTGGGATGTCTCCCCCAGCTGCTCCCCTTCTGGGCCTCTTGCCTTTTCCTCCTGGAGCTGCTCCTGCACGAGGACGTTTCGGCCCCCCTTCCTCGTCTTTCTCCGCCATTCGCTTCTTTAGGTCGGTGACCTCTTTCATGAGAACACGCAGCATCTGGTCGGTAGTCATTCGCTTTCCTGCCTTCTTAGGCATTCTCCGACAGAGTATCTGCAAAACAAACAAGAAAGATTACAACGCTCAAAATTGGCTCTTCGTTCCGTCTCGAGCTCACGTGCAGCGAGGTGGTGCAGCTTCAGAGCACAGGAACAAGAGGATGCTTCCTTGGCTTGTTGCTCCTTTTATCCATCTTCAGGGCGAGCGTAAACCCGCCCCGGCCTGCCCCGAGGGCGTGCCCGGCCGCGTCAGTGTCTAGGCCAGCCCACTCTAGGGCGGGAAAAAGGCGCGCCCCGGCTACGCCGCTTCGGGCATACCAGCCGAGACTCGCCTCCCGCCCAAGATGGCTTCCCGGAGGGATCGTGGTACTCCGCCATAAGTTCGGGGGGACCGAATGGTCGCCCCTTTCCAGGATTAGTAGAAAGGAGTTCAAAGTGTCCAAAAGAAAAGCGCCGTTTGTTAGGGAAAAGCACCCTATATGTTTAATATTACGTGCCCATGAAGTCTACTCACTCAGGTGGTGTTGAAGTCCTGCTCCAAAACTCCTTCTGGTTTGAAATCTGGTTTCGCAGTGTGCATTAAATCGCAGGTTCACCAACCATAAACATAAATGTAGGACCAAGCCTTAACCTGCGGTGTAAACGCCGCAATCAATGACGGCCATTATAAGTTTGTTACAAAAGGCTAAATGTGAAATGACACCCTCATAAAGCATAAATAATATCACAAACTGGACGTGATAAAATGTATAGATGGTTCGCACCTGGTCACAATCCTGTTAATAAACAATAAGTGAAATAAAAATATTTACAATTTGTACGGGGTCACAATGTTACACTTAAAACTGATCACAAACCCTTAACGAAAGTTCTTAACACCATTGGATTACAAAGAGCTTCACCTCGGTTGGCACATATGTCTATCAAACTACTGGATTTACTCATGAAGTAAAATACATTTCAGGTGTCAACAACAGGATTGCTAATTTCTTGAGTCGTATGCTTATACTGGTTGAGGACAGTTTTGTTTTTTATTTGACAGATATGTTGCAGGTATATTTGAGTAAGGAAAGATGGGCATTAATAGAGAGGAGTGGATGGATCAAATTAACTTGGATCACAGAGTACAATTGGTGTTAAAACGTGAATGAAAGTTGGCTGGAAACAAATGTGAATAGTTATTGGAGCACTTTGGAAAATTCGAAATGGAGTAAGTGAAGAGGATGGAGTAATACAGGTGTGGTAGATTGTTCCACCATGCGGGTTAAGGAAGAATATTTCTGAAATTGATCATGAAGGGCATTTAGGCATTACAAAAACCAAGCAAAGAATCTAAACTGTAGATTGGTGGCCTGGTTTGGACATTGACATACCAATAGTTTAGTTAGAGAGTATAGGGAGTGCAATAGTTTTGATAAGGCACTCAGAACTTTCTGTCAATCTTTATTGCCCATTTCTTGACATAATATATCATGGCAGAAAATTGGAATAGATAACATGGGTCCCATTGAGAATGAGATAGCTGAAAAGAAATACATTAGTGTGGCTATAGATCATTTCTCCAAATAGCCGGAAATAGAAATTGTCAGGAAAGCAGATTCAGATCACATTATAAAAATTTTAAATAAAAAAATGTAAAATACTTTTTTTTTTAAAACAGATTTTATTGGTTGCATAGTAAGCACATATTATGCAATGCTCTGTCATACAGACACAATCACCATTATCAATTTACCAATCACAATTGCAGTAATTTTCTATAATAAAGCATAATATACAAACAGAAGGTGTAGCTATGAAACCCCCCCTCCCACTTCCCCCCCTCCACCAACCCGCGAGTCCCCCCCCCGTGCGCGCCGCTGCCTGCTCCACCTGTATCCTGTACAGCAAGTATATTGTATATCATGCGCACCGATGTGACAACAGTAAATCATGGCTGTCAAACTGTCAAGGGGGCTGGATGGCATTGTCCTCAGGTGGCGGATCCAGCTCCAGTCCACGATAGTCCGCCCACCTCATCCAGATCTTGAAGTGCTTACGAGGGCTGCCCCTAGCGACATATATGGGTTGTTCCAGCCCCATACAGAAGTCCATCCCATTACTCCAGGCCATGAGCGACGGAGCCCGGGGCGCCTTCCATGATCGTGCAATATCTCTCTTTGCCAGTGTGAGCCCTAGCAAGAGTAAGTGGCGTTTATATCTATTGCCCCCTACCTCGGCCATAACGTGTAACAGGGCCAGCTTGGGATCCCTCTGAAGCACCCAGGCCAGAACCTCATCCAGACACCGGAACACCCCATCCCAGAATCTCCGTAACACCCTGCAGTTCCAGACTGTGTGCATCAAAGTCCCCACCTCTGATCCACACCTAAGGCAGTCGGGGGACGCTACCAAGCCCGCCCTCCACAAGCGCTGTCTAGTGTAATATGTACGGTGTAGGTATCTGAATTGGACGAGTTGCAGGCACGCGGATATAGCAGCTCCTCTAGGACTTGCCAGTGCCTCCACCCAATCTTCCTCATCCAATTCCCCGACATCCTGTTCCCATGCAATTTTAAGTCGTTGCAGATCGGAGGAGCAATGTCGTACAAGAGTTTGGCAGATGCGTGACAGTTTCTTGTCTGGCAGTTCCCCCATGAAAACTTTAGCTTCCAACGGGCTGAACTCAGGGAGACTCTCTAGCCCCACAACGTATGGTGTCAGGGCATGGCGGAATTGGACATATTTATAAAATTGAGTATGTGGCATCCCGAACTCGTCCCGTAGAGTATCGAAGGACTTAAGCACGCACCCGTACATAACAGCCCCCTGGGTGGAGATGCCGCCCGCATCCCATCCCCGGAAGCCTATTAATGTGTCCATCTGGGGCAACCGACCATTGTGCCACAACAGGGTCTCCTGGGTAAGAACATTTCACCAGCCCATCCTATGCAGAGCCTGTCTCCACACCCTAAAGACCACCTGCGTGATGGACGGCAGGGACTTCCTGAGTGGTGCCGAGTATAGTAGTGTGTGGATGGACGCAGTGCCCATCAATGCCCTCTCAACTGCATATTCGGGGTCGCTCCTGTCTGCATACCACCAGCCATTTAATACCAAGAGGTGGGACGCCTGGTAGTAAGACAGTACATCCGAAGTGGCCAAGCCCCCAGTATATGTCGATAGGAAACATGTCCGCAGGGCAACTCGTGCGGCACCCCCCTCCCACAGGAACCCTTCAACGCACAGTTAAGACGACGGAACCATCCAGGCGAAACCAACACCGGATGGTTTTGCAGTTGGTAGATCAGGCGTGAGAGCGCCACCATCTTAAAGATGGCAGATCTACCGAGTATAGAGAGCGGCATCCTTGACCACGCTTTCATGTCTTCGCGAGTGCGCTCCCAAACTGGGGTGATGTTACTCTCTCGGGCTATGTTCTCGTCTTCAGACAAAAATACTCCGAGATACTTTACTCAGTCAGTGGCCAACTGGAGCCCCTGCGCCCAGTCTCCGACCGTCTGCGGGCCTCCCAATATCCAGAGTGTAGATTTCCCGGGATTCATATAGAGGCCTGAGGTTTCGCCAAAGATTTGCAAAATTCGCAGGAGTCTGGACCCTGACCGCTCCAGGCCAGTGAGGAAAAATAACACCTCGTCAGCGTAAAGGACTATTCTGTCAGTTAGGCCCGCCGACCACCGAAATCCCTCAAGCTGAGCGTCTATTCGCACCCATGCTGCGAGGGGCTCCATAGCGAGTGCAAAAAGATACGGAGAAAGGGGGCAGCCCTGTCTCGTCCCTCGTCTGATCTGGAAGGAGCGGGACACCCCACCCGCACTGCAGCCGTGAGATCCGTGTAAAGGAGCCGCACATAGGTCAGGAAGCTAGGGCCCAGGTTCAGGCGTCCCAGTAGGGCAAATAAATATGTCCAGCTCAGGAAGTCGAATGCTCTATCCATGTCCGCCAAGAACAGCGCCACCTGTTCCCCCAATCGCTGCCAACCTGATATCGCGACCTGGGCCCGTCTAATATTATGGCGAGTGGCACGCTGTGGCATAAAGCCCGCCTGGTCCGGATGAACCAGATCTGTAATATATGGTTTAAGTCTGTTGGCTAGGGCCTTAGCCAGTATCTTGGCCTCTGTATTCAGCAAGGAGATCGGGCGGTAGGACGCGTGGCTCTCCGGGGGTCGCTCTGGCTTTAGGAACACCCCCACCTCCGCATGCCGCCATTCCGGGGGCAGTGTACAACTCTTGCGCGCCTCCTCTATTACTGGGCGAATATGAGGACTTTGCAAAGCGCCGAAAAAATTCACTAGGGAACCCGTTAGGTCCCGGTGCCTTACCCGGGTTCAGTTCTCCCAGTGCCGTGGCTAGCTCATCGTCTGTCAAGGGACGGTCTAATATTTCGCGAGCCTCGTCTGAGACAGCTTTCGGTGGGAGGTCGTCAATAAATCGTTGTATGACCCCTGCCTCCAGGCACTCCCGGGGCGCGTACAATTCATCATAATAACTGGCAAAGCTTTCGGCGAGCGCGAGAGGTTCCAAAATAGGTACCCCATCTTGGCTCACTATCCGGGGCAGTGGCTGGGCATGCATAATGCCCTGGCACAGGCGATGCAGCATTTTGCAGGACTTGTCGCCCCACTGGTATATACGACTGCGCGTGGCCAGCCAAGCCTGTCGCGCTTCGTCCAGCAGCACTGTAGCATATTGTTGTTTTGCCAATGCCAACTGCCGCCTAGCAGGTCTACCATCCTCCTCTCGACTCCTGCGCTCCAAAGCTTCTAGATCTGCCTCCCGCCGCACCAGGTCCCTACGCGCCACCGCACACCATGAGATATCGGCGCCTCGCCTTCCAAAGCGTCGCCGGGGAGTCTACAGTACCTACGTTAATAGATAAGTGATCAATTTCTTTAGTCATGTGAGCACAGTAGGTGTCTTGCATCAACTGCCAAGGTGACATTCGCCATTTATACGGCTGCCGAGCGCGACCACTGTCGAGTATGACATGGACCGGCGAGTGGTCGGACAACGCACGCAGCAGTATCTCCACGGACAACACCCTATTGGCCATTACCCTCGGAACAAACAAATTGTCCAATCTAGAGAAAGATTCCCGCGCTGTGGAGAAGTACGTGAAGTCCCTGCGTGACCCATGCTTGTACCTCCAGGTATCCACCCAATCAAGACCTGTGACCAAGGCCCGCAACCTGGTTGCCGGACCCTCCCTCCCTAACGCATCCTGAGCACCGGCAGCACTTCGCCATCTATCACTCGAGGTGTCCATAACATCATTCCTATCTCCTCCTACAATGGACAGAGCAGTGTGCATGTCTACCCAGAGGGACAGCAGCCTCTCCACCAGGGGCCACTGTAATGGTGGTGGGGTGTATACGCTGCCAAGGAGTATAGTGTCTCCTCCAAGCTCACCCTGCACAAATATATATCTACCCTGCGTGTCAGTCCACATGCGTTTGAGTAAATGGGACCCTACGATGAATGAGGACTGCCACCCCCCTGGATCCCCTGGTGAATCCGGAGTGGTATGTATGTGTGAAGCCACTTCGCTGGAGGCACAGCGCTTTGGTACCAAGCAAGTGTGTTTCTTGTAACAATAGTATGTCTGTTCCCCTCCTCCTGGCCCACGTGAATACCGCCCCCCTCTTCACTTAATCCAACAACCCCCTCACATACAGCTCATGATCCGAAACCCACCGGGGCCTAGCCGCACTCCCTCACCATCAAGAGACATTTGTACAGTATTACATGTTGCAGCCTAGCCTTATGCGAGCAGCATCAGCAAGTCTTGAAACAGTCAGCAAGCAGCAATTTCAGCGCGGGCTCTCCCTCGCCCCCTTGATAACAACCCCCAAGTCCCCCCTCAGCCTCCCCCCACCCTGCACCTCCCAAACACGGAAGCACCTGTTGTGGTCGGAGCGTGGTCCAGGCCCCAACGGGAGCCAAGTACCACCCTCTCCAATGGATTCCCCCACAGCAGCCCATAGAGAACTAGGCCGAGTGTGGCCACCAGCCCAGGCAACATTGCACCTGGTCATCTACATCAGGCATATACATGGACCATGAGTCAGTTCCCTCAAGAGTCGAGGCACTTCTTCCTGGGCTTCCGGCATAGCCTCATCCCGATGGGAAGTCAATCCAGAGCCCGAGCCACGGTTCGAGCGTGACCTGCCACGGCGCCGGCGTTGATTCTTGGGGCCTCCTCTGGCAGTGCTACTCGAGGAGGAGTCAGACTCCCCTCCTTTCGCCGCGTTGGTCCGAATCTTTACAGTTTCATCCGTCCACTGAAAGACCTCTTCCGGAGTGTCAAAGAAAAATGTGCGGGACTGGAAAATGACCCGCAGCCTCGCTGGGTAGAGCAATGTGTATTGCAGCTTCAGGCCCCTGAGACGAGCCTTAGCTGCGGTGAAGGATTGGCGTTGTTGCTGTACCTGTTTTGTATAGTCCGGGATGATGAGGATATTTGCATTCTCGTATGTAAGCGTGCCCTTTAGTCTTGCCTGCCTCAGGATATTGTCTCGATCTGCATGGTTCAGGAGTTTGGCAATCATTGGACGCGGGCGCGCACCAGCCGGGGGTTTCTGTGTAAGCGCACGATGGGCCCTCTCGACCACAAAACAGCGGGAGAGGACATCTGCTGAAATCCAGCTCTCCAGCCATTGTGTCTGGAAGCGCACTGCATTGTCCCCCTCACTATTCTCCGGAAAGCCAATAAAGCGGAGGTTACTGCACTGGGCGCGCCGCTCCGCATCCTCGGCTCTCAGGGCCAGGCCCTTCTGAATTTTCTCCAAGGCCAAGACTTTCTTCTTTAGGGTAGAGACATCGTCCTCCACCTCTGATATGCGCGTCTCCGCGCCCATGATGCATTCCACCGCGTTTACATCGGAGCCAACTGCCCCGATTTTGGCATCCAAGGCGTCTCTGGACTGCGTGATCGCCGCTAAGAGCGCCGCATTGTCAGGCACCTGTGTCTGTGATCCCTTTGTGCCTGCCGCCCCCGTGAATTTATCTATCGACCCCTGTTTCTCTGGCCTCCACCTCCGCCTCGTGTCATGTTGCTCACGATGCGTGAAGTGGCGCGCCGGTCCCTGTATGGCTCGCGCCTGCCTCAAGTATGGCCGCCAACCGCTGGTTGCCCGCCAAAGGGGGGTATGATGGGCCTACTGATTTGCTGCGTGTCCCCTTGGCAGGAGCTCACTCGGCCTGGCACAAGCCCTAGCGGCCGCACAGACCCAAAGTTCAAGAGGGCCCCCACAGCGCGGCCAGCACCTCGATAGGCGAGCACCAGGGCCAGATATGGCCCCGAGTTCTCAGTTACGGCCGCCACCGCCCCACAGCTTGTCACTTGGCCGTCCACTGCCGCACAGGGTCCCCAGCATTCTGCACTGACCTGGGTATGCGGCAGCGCTGCTCGTCTATCCAGTCGCGCCCTTCCGCCGATCTGTGCGGCAGTTGAAGAATCACAAGATGGCGGCCCCTCTCTCCGGCCCAGGCGCCCGCACCGGCTCGCAACTCCTCCGAAGCCACCTGCTGCTATCCCACAGGAGACGCGGTTTAACAGGGTCTCTCTGTCCCCGGG
Organism: Lissotriton vulgaris; assembly: GCF_964263255.1. Classification (NCBI taxonomy): domain Eukaryota; kingdom Metazoa; phylum Chordata; class Amphibia; order Caudata; family Salamandridae; genus Lissotriton; species Lissotriton vulgaris. The sequence goes on from NC_141687.1 coordinate 406,172,695, forward strand.
TATTCAGTGGGCACGCGCCGTGTCCATTCTCGACGCGGCCGCCTCCACCTGCCGGGCTGCGCCAAAATTGAGGCCCCGGCTTTACAGGCCTTGCCGGTCCGCTCCGATTGCAGCACTCTGCCGGGACGCTCTCCGACCGTAGGAGCCGCCTCCAGCGCCGCCTTTCGCCATAGGGGAATGCCCCTGGGACTGGGCACCAATACAGGGTCACTGGGAACCGTTCACGATGACCAGGGCCAGGATTATAGATCAGGATATCTGCTGGCTGGTCCGAGCTCACGCTCTACACGACCGCCATGCTTGCCGGCTAAGCCACGCCCCCGTAAAAAACTTTTTTAAAATAATTTTTTTAAAGTAAGGCTTGCCTAAACATCTTGCCTCTAAAAATGGTTCACAATTTGTGTCGTATCTGTTTAGATGTTTTTGGTAAGGAAGGGGATTACACAAAAGAATACCTATGTCTATCATCGACAGGGAATGGTCTTGTGGAGCGTTTCAAAATAATGATTAATTGCTCTATACAGATAGCTGTAAGTAATAAATGGAACTGATAATTTGACATGTTTACAATGCTGTGGGCGTATAGGATTACCCCTAATACTAGTACTGACGAAAGCCTGTTTGTAATTATGAGAGGGAGAGAACCTTTAAGTAAGGACACAGTTTGGATGTCCGTGTCTAGGTAGGTAGAGTGGTAACCTGAAAATGTTAAGAAAAAATTGATGGCAGCTAAACAAACTTACAAAGAGTATCAGAAACTGCAAGGTGTGAAACTGGTTCTGGTGATTGGGTGAAGGTGAAAATTGAGAAAAAATTTAAACAAGCATTTGTAATGCAATAGGTCTCATATTTACGCGAGTTTGAGCTATTGACATTGCAAATGACAATGCCTTTTATTTTTGTTTCTGTTTTTAAAACCTTAATAAAAGGCATTGCAATTTACAATGCCAATAGCTTACACTTGCTTAAATGGGAGACTTAGTGCATTGCAAATGCTTGTTAAAGACCGCGCCCACACCAAAATCAATGCATGCCCCTCCTTAAAGCCGGCCCTGCCCCAGTACCTGGGGGTGAGCTGGAGCTCGGTACCTTTAATTTTACAATGCTGCAGTTCAAAGCTCGCTCGCTATACTTCCATGGCACAAGTCCTTTAGCGGGTGATACTTTACTTATAATGTAACGGCTGGCACTTTTTAGCATAGTTATTATGCTTTAAACTGGCCCGCACTAGCACTTCAAAAGCAGTGCTGGATTAAGTCACATTTGAAATAACAATTTCTAGATGGTATGCTGAGGAGATCTCTTAATGTAGCTAGTAACAATTGCCAATTCCAATAACTTTATCAACAACCTTCCCTAGCGGAAATCAAATATCAACAATGTCCAGACCCTACACAAGCACACAAGTACCTGTTTTTTCAGCTTAAAGCTCTAAGCCATCTGATGCACTAGATTAATGTGCTGCCAAAATCCAAGATCTGCTGCGTCTCTTGTCCTGGAGGCATGCTGTTGGCACACGTACCGATGGGGGAGGGGGGACGACGAGGAGGGAAGGAGGACAACACAGCCTTCCTTCCTCTTTCTTAGGCTGGTAGTGTATTCATTAGCGCTTCGAAGCCCTGGTGAGGCGCTGTGGCGCTTCTGAGGACTGCAGAATGGTACTTCACCGCTGTGTGTGGTTGGGAGAGTGGGGGCACAGAGTGCATCGTGTGGGAGTGTTTTATTGCGTGTGTGATCACCAGAGATGCTCTTTTTATGGCTGAGGTGTGTACCTGTGCTTCAGCGCAGGGAGAGCCCGGAGGGAGGACCCAGGGAGCCCTTCCTATGACTTTGGTGTGGGTGGTAAGGTCAGAATTGTGTTTCTTTTCGGTCTGGTGTAATCTGTTAGGGAGAGAGACATTTTTAAATTTACAACAAACCTCTGTTATTCAGCGCCCAGACATCCTTCTGGGTGAACACGCGCTTTACAAATACACGTTATGTTTTGTTGTGTTGTGTTATACTTCTGCTGAGTACCGGGTGGTCTCTGGTGTTTGTTTGGTGGGTGGAAATTTTAAGGAGGTTCACAGTGTGTGTGTAGTGGTTGTGTGTGGTTGGGAGAGTGTGGGCTCACAGAGTGAGTCGTGTTGGAAGTTTCTTAGTGTCGTGTGTGACGACCAGAGAGATGCTCTGTGTCCGCCTGCTTGTATGTTTGAAGCTGCACTTGAAAGATAAACGCATCAGCGTCCTAGGTGGCCCTGTGGGCAGTGCAGAGAGCCCGGTGCAGATGATTCTTGCTATGCTGTGATAAAGCACTGACGTAAGGGAACAAGCTGTTGCCCTTGAGCCACACACAGCACTGGAGGGAGAGGGAGGAACAGCAGAGAGAGTGGGGTGGAGGTAGAGTAGTGAGGGGAGGGGAGGGAGGAAACAGAAGATGTGCGTGACGGCCTGGAAAGAAGATGCTGTGCTGAACTCTCCCTGAACCGTCCCTTGACACGCCTCATCAGATGAGAGAAAAGCCATAAAACTGAACTAAGCCGTAGACTTGGTGTCCCAAGGGCGTGCACAGAAAAGCCACAGGGCGGTAACCAAAATCCCTTCAGAGCAATCCGAACGCAGGGTTTTAAATAAATATTGACGTTGCCCAATAGAAAGCATGGGTGGGATTTAAAATCCTTTTCCTAAAACCCCTCTACCCCAATATGTCTTGCTTCGTGTGCAGCGTATGTCTTGCTTCGTGTGCAGCGCATGCGCTGCACGCTAGGCGAGACCTAAAAAGGGGAAAGTATGTTTTCTAGATTTTTTAAGATCAATATTTTGTTTTGTAATTCTGCATTATTGAGTGATGGCAAGGTGTGGCATCTAACATGGCTAGCCCCATACCAACAAAAATTTCTCCATCATGTAATCGAGTTGGAAGAAATAACTGATGCCACAATGTCCATGAAATCAGGTAAATCGCCGGGATCAGACGGGTTGCCAATTGATTTTTATAAAACATACATGCATATCTTAGCCCCAATCCTGCAACAAGTGTACTACACGGCTCTAGAGGAAGGTATTCTGCCAACCACTATGCGTGAAGCCCTGATAGCATCACTGCTAAAACCGGGAAAGCCGCCGGAATCTTGTGATTCATATCGGCCCCTCTCCCTATTAAACTCGGACATTAAAATTCTGGCTAAAGTTCTGGCGTCACGCCTCAATCTGCTGATGGAGAGATTGGTGTTACCAGACCAGGCGTGCTTTGTCCCGAATCGTGCGACGTCCCATAATCTGCGTACACTTCAAGCAGTGATACAGGACATAACTCCTACTTGCGAAGCGGCCGCTATTTTTCTCGATGCCACGAAGGCTTTCGATTCGCTAGAATGGGACTACCTGCTGGCGTTACAAGAGAGAATGGGCTTCCCCTTCAGTTTCCTAGACTGGATTCGATTACTGTACCGACAACCCCAGGCCTCCGTGGTGCTAAATGGATCCCGCTCGGCCCCCTTCGAGATCCACCGTGGCACGCGGCAGGGATGCCCATTGTCCCCAGTCCTATTCGCTATAGCGATCGAACCTTTAGCGGCCAAATTGCGTCAACACCACAATCATCGCTCTCTCATATACCCGGAAAGGCAGTTACTTATAGCATAATATGCTGACGGCATGACCCTCTACGTACATAAACCTCAGGAAAATTTGAACCCTCTGCTGCGTGAAATTACCAAATTCAGAGGTATTTCGGGCATACAAATCAATTGGTCGAAATCAGCCCTATTCCCACTGACCGACAAAACCACGCAGTTTCCCCTGGATTACCCCCTAATCTGGGAGGCAGAGGAGATTAAATAATTAGGTATAACTGTGACTAGGCAACGGGACACGCTCATTAGGGCCAACTATGGGACGGTTATGGACAAACTGACGGACAATGTCACTCGATGTATCCATCTTCCACTATCTATGGCGGGACGCATCTCACTGATTAAAATGGTAGTGTTGCCAAAACTACTGTATCTCTTCACTAATATACCATATAATCCGGGTGCGCATTTTTTCCGTACACTTAACTCGCAAATGTCGCGACTTATCTGGGGTGGGAAGCAGGCCCGGATCGGCTTGAAGACACTGATGCTACCCTACCACCCGGGCGGATTCGATGTCCCTAACTTCAGGCGCTACTTTGACTGTGCACAGGTCCACTTAGCCGCATACTGGCTTCACCCCCCCCCTCCCCCCTTTATGGCACATCTGGCGGTTGAAGACGGCTACATGAGGCCGATGCAACCATCGGGCTAACTCTACTCCGAGGCCAAAATTGCAGACCGAGACCCAACCACAGTCGACGGCACGATACTTGCCTTGAGACGCTTGGCGGCAGCCATGAGGACGCCATTCCTATACTCTCCACTTATGACCCTAGCACACGACCCACGACTTAGCATAACCTGTGAGGAAATAGGCCGTAAAATGCTCACAAGATTGGCACTTCACACGTGGGGTGACCTGTATCTACAAGGTAGCTTCCGCACATCAGCGCAGTTCTTTGGTGAAGAATCCCCCTCTGTCATGGATACATTCCTGATGTACGGCTGAGACAGGGCGTTAGGGCGGTTACCCCAGCCTTTCCGGATGAACTGGATACAGTCCAGCCCCTCCATGCTCTACTCCAATCTGACACCCCGAAGCACATTGTCTCCATGCTTTATAAACATACACAGGCATCCCCATCCCCTCCCACCCTTAAAGCGAGATGAGACTGGGACGACGACCTAGAAGACCCTATGTCGGATGAACAATGGGAAGAAAGTTGCGCGCACACTACTGCAGTGACTGGTAACACACGCCTCAGACTGGTACATTATAAATTTCTACACCGGCTCTATTACACCCCAACCAAACTACATTGTTTTCTACTCCGGGATGATGACCGGTGTCTGCGTTGCAAGGCCGAAGGCGCAGATTTTTTCCACCTTGCGTGGACGTGCCGAGCAGACTTTTTGGGATGACGTGTTTAAAGCCATGTCTGACATGGTCGGAGTGACTGTCACCCTGCCCGAGGGTTGCGTTACTGGGACAGGCTTGCCCCGAGTTGATTGCGCACCGTAAATTTTTTGCATTTGGCCTTCTCCTGGCAAAGCGGCATGTGGCGTGCCGTTGGGGACGGGGGCGAGCACCTAAGTTTAAAGATTGGCTTACCACCATGGCCATATGGCAAGACCAACTGCACAATCATGCGGAGTTAGTTACTTCCCCACAAATCAAGACCCAAGGACATATGGGGTCCACCTGCCGCGTACCTTCTCCGACTGCAGGCCGACTCTCAGCCGGACGACAACATGTCACGACAGGAGATCGCCCCTTCGATTCTAGATACTGCACCTCACACCTGATACATTCCACTCGTTGATGTCCTCCCCAATACACAGGCCATACCACTCACGTACGATACTACCTGCACTACCGTACATTGAAACTCCTGTCTTCTACTCATTGACACACGTAGTACGTCCACGAGGTTTGGGGCCTACATACCATTTTAATTAAGCGGGTTGAACTCATAGGGCAATCCTTATATTCTCTGCTGTCTAGCTGGTTCAGCACGTCCCCACTGTCCCAGTAGATGTACATTTAGCATGATGGAATGATAGTTGCGTCTAATCCAATTCAATATCTAATCAACAGTCACACCCCCCCCTTCCTCCTTCCACCCCCGCACTTCGAATTAGCCCCCCCCCTCCACTTCCTTTTCACGCGGGTGATATGGGGGGTACACGGGAGGAAGAACAGTCAGCGATAGACCCATCAGTTTGTCAGGTTACTTGGTTAAGTTTAAGTTGATTTAAATGACACAAAAAATAGAAAAAGTTGTGAAACCTCAAGCATTCTCTATCCTATATCCAACATTATTTCCAGTATTCTATAATGCTTTCTCATACAGATCTCAATAGCATTTAACGCGGCCGGCCCTGATGGGTTGTAGGCGTCTTGCTGTGTCAGACTTGTATCCCCTCAGTGAGAAATATATTTCAAAGCGAACGTTTTAGCTGCCGGCCTGCCTATACAGGCTTGTAGGCGACAAAGCTGTGTAACCTATACTTGCCATAATAAAGGTTTTAAAAAAAAAAAGGTGTGGCATCTAAGCAGATTGGCAAAATGCAAGTTTCTGTTAATGAAGGTGATGAGATCAAAGGAAGTGAGATCCATGAAAGCAATTATGATTGGATGAGAATGAGATGGAAAATAAGGCTGATGAGACTAGTAATGAAAAGAGAGGAGAAGCTTAGGTTGGTGTTCAGGTGGATGAAGTGGCTCACTTGAGTGTCAGGTTGAATAAGCAAGACAAGGATGTGGCAACAAATGAGTTCCAGGCAAGATGTAAAGGAACAATTTGTAAACCGGTAAAAATACGAGGAATTCTTTTGTACATGTGCAACTGTTTATTATTGCGTGTGGGAAATCTACATAGTGGTAGTAATCTTTTAGAGTTTTGAATTTTGACACAATATATTTGCAATTATTATGTCAGTATTTAAAAAAAAATTATTCTGCATTTTTCAAGTTTTTCTGTTTTTATATTTCAGGGGGAAGATGTGTGGTGAGGGAATGGTAGAATGTGTGGAGTAATCGTAGAAGTAGTGTAGAGTGGAATTGTGGAATGTAGAACAGGTTGGCGGAGAGTGGCGCAGGAGCACTTAGGTTACGAGACGAGCCGCAATGATGGAGAAGATAGATACTTTTTTCAGCCCTAGCTTTACAATATATCTAACTCTCAGAATCGTACTTGCCTTCACTGCAATAGTCAACCTGTTTTACTCTAGGAATAAATCCCTTTCTATTTGAGGAGCTCAGCAAGTATTCAAGAAAGTTTTAGCACTTATTCACCCAATTGCTTAGCAGTAACATCGAACATTGTTAATACTTCCTTTAATAGAGCAATTTTACAATGTACATTATGTTTTTCCTTAAGGACATTAGACATTGTGCCCTATTTGAATAGACATTAGTCAATTTCTTTTTCCTATCCCTATTTAAGGATCGTTGCCTCACTGTATGATGTATATAAACAAATAGCCTGTCAGCATAATTTATTCAGTTTTGCAGTCCCTGTTCCAAGCAATATCCAGAAATCTGTGGTGAAGGCCTATTTGATATCTTAAAACATCAGACCTTCAATTATTTAGATGATTATTACTTTAGTTTTCAATCTTTTCTTGTCATATGGTGTTGTTTTGACAGTATTATTACAAGCATCTTTATATGTTTGACGTTTGCTACAAAGCATAGTTATCATTAAATAATCCTTTCATGATGACTGTATAGTCCCCCAAGGGGCAAAGGATCATGCTATACAGTATTAGCTTCATGCTATAAAGGGCATGTATAGTATTATCCTATATAAGAACTCAAGAAATTAGGCTTTCTTTTTGAAAGGATCGCCATACATTTTAGAAAGCCACCTGTGTAGGGGAAAAGCAGAAGAAACTATATGATAGTCGGCTATATTTTCCAGTGGCTATAAATGACTGATGAAAATGTTTGGGGAGAGCACTGATCTTTAAGCCACTCCAAAGCACAGAACTATGCACTCCGATTAAATCAGATACATTTGAAGGGTCTCTAGTAGAAGGTGAAATTCTGTGACCACCTCATATTCTAGAATTTTAAGCTGTTCCTGTTTAGTCAACAGTCTTGAAGGAACTTCGTTGAAGTAATCCACAGAGCGATGTTTCTTCTTCTAATAGTCTAGAACAGAGAAAAGTGTTATTAAACTGTATTCCCGCCTACTCCGACTTAGAACTATTAGTGGTTATTGTCCTCAGCAAAGGATGTTTAACTTGTTAGTTGCCTACCATGCGATTTTCACTGTGAATCGAAGGCGACGGAGATTAGCAGCTATTCATTTCCGACTCTCCTCATTAAACAAGTGTCAGCAACAAGTATTTTGGCATCCATTGCTCTTAAGTCATTCAACATTCAAGTCGACACACTAGTCGACCTGCTCCTTTTTCTCTCACAAACTCATTGAAATTAGAATGCAAGCAAACGGTGCTGCTTGTTCTAAGCAGACTGATAGACTGGACCAGTCTCCGCATTTCATGCAGGGTTCCATCCAGGGTTTTTACATAGCTCTTTGTGATGGTCATAAATGATTTGAAGAAATCGGTTGTTCCCCATTTCCTTCTGAATAATTGATTTTTACAACAATGTTGAGCCCATCTTTCTGAGGGCGTGTAAAGAAATTTGTAATGTTTTTTTTTTATTTAATTTTTTTTAATGTGGATTAAGGTACTGCAATGCCATGCCATTGGCGGGTTCCGATCTGTTTCTGTGCTTAATAAATATAACGCAGCTCCGACCTGATGCCGCTTTTCCCTTTTATTGCCCTGTTTAATATTCTTTGTTTTATCCTACATCCCCCTTCGTGCACTTGCTTTTTTTTTTTTGCTTATTTGGAGGGAGACATGCATGTCTCATTTGCATCTCTTCATTTCCCCAATTTCTGTTTTATTTCCAATTGGGGCGACCCCAGTACTCACTCCCTTCTCATGGTCTCCTCCTCGCACCCTTTTATGCACTTCATCCATGGTTCCTGTTTTTTTTTTTTTTTTTCTAATTCTCCAGCAATCCAAAGTTTTTATTCTAATCCTTGATACCTTTCTAACTTTGCTACCATTTCTTTGACTTATGGTATTTCCTCTGTTTAAGTTGTGGTTGAAATGAGAGTAAAAAAAAGACGGAGCAATGTTTTTTTTTCATAACGTCCTAACTCCAGTGCTGTATTTTTATAAGGCGTTATTCTTACAATTCCTAATGTTGTAGGAATTATGTGAAGTTCTGAACCCTTTTTCTTATTTTATATAGTGGACCCAGGATTTGATCCATGATTGGATATTTTTTCCATGAAAATTAGTTTACACCACATTGTGGCGTTTCCGCACTTTAGTGATGTTAAACTTGTTGTCCTGGCTTTTCCGGGAAGTAGACAGCGAATTGAGGAAGCTCTTTTGGGATGGGTAAAGCTCATGGATCGGTTTGGTCAAACTCCAAAGAGGTGTATACGAAGGAGGCCCTGCAATCCCGGACGTTAAAAAAATACTACTGGGCATCCCGGATGGTAACAATCAACCACTGGCTCTTCTCTGGCAGAGAGGAACGGTCTTATAGAGTGTAACACCTGGCGATGGGGCCAAGGGGTTACTCAGGTGTGTTATACAAGAAAAGCACCGGAAAACAAATGCCGTCACGCACACAAGCAGCAATAAGCGCATGGGTTAGGGCCATCCAATCTCTAGGCTGGGCATACAGACCAACGGAGCCAACCCTACTCTGGGACAGTGACCTGTTAAAAGAAGTGAGTAATCTACAGGGATTTAGTAAATGGAAACTATTAGATATAGCACACTTGGGAGATGTGTGGACGGGATTGGCCATAATTTCATTCAAATACCTGCAGGAGGTCCTATGGTACAGGGACCAGTGGCGGTTTCTTGTACGGGGCGTCGGGGCTCCGCCCCTTTACTTTTATCTCTATCGCATTCTCCAAAATAAAAACAGCGTTTGCTGGTTCACATTCTCCCCAAAAAACACAGTTTGCTGTTTATTATTAGAAAATGCAAGCTGCAGCACTCACCTAAATTTGCTCGTATGCCAATGCATCTTTGTTTTCTCTGTTGGTGGCGGCTATAAGTTTTTTTTTTTGTTTATTTATTTATCAAACAATAGCACTTTACATTGCGTACAGGGCCCTTCACCTACATCCCTTCTCGGGCCGGCGGTAGGCCAGGTCTTCTTACCAGTGAGACAGTAGTGTTTACAACAGGGGTACCAAGAAGAAGCTCCCAGCTTGGAATTGTCCATTGTACAGGCCGGTCGGTGAAGGTCCCAGGATGGTATGCCAGTAGTATTACATCGTGCGCTGTGCATAGTCAGACATATCTGTAAAATTTTATATTTTCTCCCAACTAACAACCCAACCCCCAACCCCGCCCTCTCGTAACCGGTCCCTAGTCTGCATGTTCCCTGTGGTGTAAGGTGCAATCTGTTGGAGAGGTGTGTGGTGTGGTGGTGTGCATTTCCTGCTGAGTGCCCAGGTGTATGTATGATCCCGTAAGGCTGGGAATGGCTGAACGTCTACCTAACTTGGTAGCGCTGTCTAGCAAGCGGTACTGCCGCTGAAATCAGGGGGGATCTATGTTCGCTGCGCCCTCCTGGCCCTCATCCCCTCCCAAGGCCAAGTCGTCGTCGTCCATCTTGGAGTAGAGATAGGTGCGATAGAGCTCCCAGAAGTTTTTGGGGCGGCTACGGGGAGGGAGCAATTTGCTATATGTCTCCGCCTGCGTGTTACAGTACAGCATGTCGTTAGCCCACCGCTTGAGGGTCGGGAGCGGACCCCTCATCCAACAGGAGGCCACGACCCGTTTGGCAAGTAGTATGCCCATGCTGACCAGTTTACGCACCGGCGCCGGCACATTCCTCGTATAGCCCAGCAGAGCGAGTGCCGGGTCAGCGTCCAGTTCCTGTCCCGTTATTTTGCTTATTGCCGTAAAAATAGTCGTCCAGAACTTACTGATTCCCGGGCATAGCCAGGCCACGTGCATGAAGTCCGCTACTGGGGCGCGGCATCTCTCGCAACGGGGAGAGTCGCGAAGCCCATAGCGATGCAATCTTTCAGGTGTATAATATACTCGTTGCAGGAATTTAAAGTGAAGAAGGCGGTGTCTCCCATTCAGCGATATCCGCCTGGTGGCCGCGCAGCAGTACGTCCACATTCCATCGTCAATGTGCATGTCTAAATCGGTCTGCCAGGCCAGTCGCGCCCTTGTGTACTGCAGTGCCGTGTGGGCGTGTCCCATATTGTAAAGCTTAGAGGTAAGCTTCTTCGGGGACTCTGTGTGAATGACATACTCTAGCTCTGGTATCGCAGGGGGTTCCTCCATATCTGGGCCTAGAAAGTCCAGCAGGGCGCTGCGCACCCTGTGATACTGGAAGCGATGGAGCAGGGAGGGGCGGTCAAGCCCCCGCACCAGCTGGTCCCACGTCTTAACTTTGCCATGTTGGAAAAGGTCCCCCAGCGTGTGCGCCCCTAGATCAGCTAGGGCTTTGTGTACACCAGGTTCAGCCAAAGTAGGGAGCCAAAGGGCCCAATGTATCGGCATATTAGGAGCGTACAGTAGTATCTTATCTTGCCTCTGTATTATGGAGTTCCAAGCGTGGTTAGTGGAACGGATGGAATCCAGTGTGCCCACTCTGCGGTCGCCAGGGCTACAGATAGTCGCCGGGAGTGGAGTAGGGGCCGCGAAAAGGCGCTCCAGAATCACATGCGGGATATCCGGGTCGCCGTGTATCCAGGTATGGAGGTGGGAGGCCTGCGCTATCCTATAGTAACGTTCCAGATCTGGGGCAGCCAGCCCCCCTTGCTCGTATGGGAGCTGAAGCACCTTCCATTGGATTCTAGGTTGTTTCCCGGCCCAGGCGAGCCTGATAAGGAGTTTGTTTAAGGTCGTGAAGAAAGCCCTGGAGAGGACAATCGGGAGGTTATTAAAGAGGAACAAAAATCTCGGGAGGACCACCATCTTCATCAAGGCAATGCGGCCCATTAAAGATAGCGGAAGCTTAATCCAGAGCTCCACATCGTCAACTAGTTTACTATAGGCAACACCGTAGTTTTCGCGTAACACTATGTCTGGGTCCGTGTGTATCTTTATACCCAGGTATCTGACCGGGTCCGTGGACCATTGTAGCGGGTAGTCCATCTCGAAGGGTTCGGTAACAGGGGTCAGAGGGAAAGCCACTGACTTTGGCCAGTTCACATTCAGTCCCGAAAGGGCCCTGAATCGTACCACCTCCCGCAGGACCGATGAGAGGTTGTTCACCGGGTCCCTGATGTACATCAACGTGTCGTCCGCATATGTGGAGATACCGATCTTGTAGGTAGGGTAGCTGATGGCTTCGTAGGAGTGGTATTCCCGCATCGCGCAAGCCAGCGGTTCCGCAACCAGCGCGTACAGTAGCGGCGAGAGGGGGCAGCCCTGTCTCGTGCCTCGGCTCACAGTGAATGCCTCCGAAACGGCGTCACCCAGCCGAACTCTCGCAGTGGGTTGGTGATAAAGTGCGCCGAGGAGTTGGAGGAAAAGGTCCCCCAGTCCCAGTTTCCTGAGGACTTTGCACATGAACGTCCACTCCACGGAGTCGAACGCCTTCTCCATATCTAAGAAGACAGCGACTGCCTTGGTGTCATGTTTGGTGTGTTGGATGGCTCCCATAACCGTTCTGATGTTGTAGGTGAGGTTTCTGGCCGGGATGAAACCCGCCTGTTCTGGGGCAACTAATTCTGGGGCGACGAGCGCTAGTCTGTTTGCCAGTACCTTAGCGTACAGCTTCGCATCGACGTTGATAAGGGACAAGGGGCGGTAGGACCCCGGGAGGTCAGGCGGCTTGCCAGGTTTCAAAATCGTCACTATGAGTGCTTCTCTCATAGAAGGGGGCATCGCACCATACTCGCAGATCTCATCAAAGAGGGTGGAGAGATAGGGGAGCAGCTTGTCCTTGTACGCCTTATAAAAGGCGACGGTCAATCCATCTATTCCGGGCGCACTGCCTGACCTCATGCTGTCTAGGGCGTCCGCAATCTCCTCTCGGAGTATAGGGGACATCAGGAATTCCCTCTGCCAGTTCTCTAAGAACGGCATTTTGATGTAGTCTAAGTAATTGTCTATGTGGCTCTCCACACCCGAGATCTTGCTGGTGTACAGGTCTTGGTAGAATCCTTTAAATTCCGCCAAAATATCTCCCTGCGATGTCAGTGTCTCCCCGTCCGCGGAGCGCAATTCAGTGACAGCCTGGCGTCGCCTGGCGCCCTTCATAATCCTGGCTAGCAGAGAACCCGGCCGGTCGCCCTCACCGTACGCGCGGGCAGTTGCGTATTTCCCTAGGTGCCTGACCTCTCTGTCCGCCTCCTCGTGGAACTCTGTCAGGAGCCCCCGTAACGTCTCATCCCCCTCCGGGGACGGGTCCGTCAGTCGTTGGCGTTCGCAATCCGCAATTCGCCCCTCGAGCAGTGACAGTCTACTCCTGATAGCCCTGAGGACACTGGAATGCTTGGCCATGACGACACCCCTAACATAGACTTTGAAGGTTTCCCAAACGGTTCCGAAGCTATCCACCGTGCCTACGTTATTGGAAAAGAACGTGTCTATGTCCTCCCCTAGTTCTGCCCGGAATGCCTCATCTAACAGAGTACGGTGGGAAGCGCCACGTGAACGGGGGGATTCTAGGTTGTGGTGTGTTCAGAACCAGTAGTATGGGGGAGTGGTCAGACAGCGTCCGCGGGAGGACTCTGCAGTCCCTCACCATCGTCAGTAGAGGAATAGGGGAGAGCCAGTAGTCAATCCTAGTGTGGAGGTTGTGGTACGCTGAGTAGTGTGTAACCCCCCCCTCGCGCTATGCCGCTCCCTCCAGACATCCGCCAGCCCCAGTCTCACCATTTCGGCTTGCATTTGTTGCACAGCTGCTGCCGGACGCCTGGGGGGCCCCCCCGATCTATCAAGCTCAGGGCTAAAGGTGAAATTAAAGTCCCCCCCCCCCCCAAAGCAGTTTATCTGTGGGCCATTCAGCACAGTGCCCTGCCAGCGCCGCATAAAATTCTGGGGAGTCATAATTCGGGCCATACACATTCATGATCAGGAGATTATGTCCCTTACCCGTGCATTTGGTTAACACAAATCGGCCCTCCGGGTCCGCTCTGAGTAGCGTGAGTGAAAGTTTAGATTTAGGATTTACCCACGTGAGAACTCCCCTAGCGTGTGAGGTGAAGCCCGCATAAGTGGAGTTACCCTGAAGACCTCTATGTGTGAGCATTCTACTGGTGTTGGGTAGGTGCGTCTCCTGTAACAGAGCCAGGTCCACATGGTGTCTTTGGAGGTAGTGCAGCACCTTGCGGAGTTTCCGGTAGTCGTTCAAACCCCTTACATTCCATGTCAACGCAGTTAGGGTTTCAGTGTGAAGCAGTGGGTCCCCTAGTATCGATTCAGCCATTAGAAAAGTGGCAACATATAATGAGCACCAGCAGAAAACAACCCTCCCTCCCACGTGTGCCCCCACCACCGGTCCCCTCCAGGGCATGGAACATTGCAGAACACAGTTGTGACCCCCCCCCCCGAACATTCCGAACTCCAGAACAAGAACCCCTACCCACCTCCCACAGTCAACCGACCCCAACCTGGTGTGACCGAATCCCCTGTGTCCCCCCCCCCCCACCCTCTGGCAATCCCATTCAATAACACCCCAAACTGGCTCAATCTGAGCCGTCACCGCTGGCAGCGCTGGGGCAGAGGTAGCCTACTCGTTCTGTCCGTCGTCCACTGTCCCACCTGGACCTCCGTACAATGTTCATACATAGCCCTCACGCCAGCGCCTTAGAGGCAAAGCTCAGCAAGCAAGGAGTGCATAACAAGGTCCGGCTCTCTGTCCGAGCCCCCCCCCTCCCGTCCCTCCAGCCGCCTCTGACCTGTATCGTGTCCGGTTCCAGGGCAGTTGAGCCCATCCAGGGTTGCAGTGTGCCGCAAGTGCGAGGGCTCAGGGGCACCCAGCCGAATCACTCAGGTCTCCCCCGCTCTAGGGCGCTCAGGGAGTCCAGATATTCCACAGTTCAGGCTGAGCGGGGAGAGCGTATCGTGTCAAAGTGGAGTGGCGCCATGTGTGCCCCTGAAGATGCGGCCTGCCGGTGTGTCCATAAGAGCGCTCTCGTTCCTCAGTCCTGTTCCTCCAGGTCCTCCGCTCCTGATTGTTCCGCTGCACGCGTGACTGAGCTCCCTCTGTTCTCCCTCATCCACACCTTCAAGGATTTTTGTAGTTCTTTGGGATCCGTGAAGAAGTGAGAGTGCCCCTGACGGTTAATGCGCAGCCGCGCCGGGTATAACATGGCGTAGTCCAGGCCAAGGTCCCTCAATTGTTGCTTGTACAGGACAAATCGCCGTCGTTCTTCCTGCACTTTAATGGTGAAATCAGGGTATAAAGATATGTTCATCCCCTCGTGTTGCAGTGACCCCTTCTCGCGGGCCGCACGGAGCGCCGCGTCCCTGTCTCTGTAGTTCAATAATTTCGCAATTATCGGCCTGGGGTTTGCGCCCGGGGGTGGCCTAGGTCCAAGGGTGCGATGGGCGCGCTCAACAATGAACATTGGGGAAAAGGTGTCGTCTCCCAAGAGTGTCTTGAGTAGTTTTTCGACAAAAAGTTCCAACTTACCCGTTTGGGTCGTCTCGGCCACACCCGTTATTCGTATGTTGGATCGCCTTGAGCGCGCCTCCAAGTCCTCCGACTTTTCCTGTATCACCTGAAGCAGGCGGCCAAACTGCTTTCGGTCAGCGTCCCACTCCGTTTGCGCCTCTTCAGCCTCAGTCAGTCTGCGTTCGGCCATGTCGAGTCGTTCCGCATGTTTATCCACCCTCTCCGTCATGCGGTCCATGCGATACGCCAGGGCGTCGATCTTGTTACCAATGGCCGACTTACCTTCCTGCAGGCCCTTCTCCATGGTCGTGAGCATGCCTTTTATTTCCGCGCAGAGCGAGGAGCCCGGGTCGTTGGTCGCTCCTGGCGACTGGGAGGCCGGAGGGCCTGGTTCCTTCTGGCAGCGCTGGTCGAACGACCGTTTCGACTGGGTCCTGTCCCCCTTCACCATTGTCGCGTGTCCCAGACAGCCTAAAGTCCGCACCACGGTGGGGGGTGCAGCGGGTGAGCAGTACGTAGCCCTCGTTGAGTGCGGTTCGTTGCGGCAATGGGCGTGGGTATGCCGCTGGGTCGGGGAAACGTGGCGGGCACCGCCCGGTGTGCCGGCTGAGTCGGTACCTAGCCGCTCTCCTGTCTAGGGCTTGTGGGGTTCGTTCGTCGACTGGGCCTTGGTGATGGCGCCTCGTCAGGCCCCGACCTGCGCCACGTGGCTCGCCGCCTCCTCCGCAGTTAGCCCAGGGGGTTTTTCGGGGTCTCACGGCTCCGGGAACCCCCGCCAGCTGGTGACTCTGTGTGTCGATGAGGTGGCGTGGAGTCTGGGGGTCCGCCTTCGCCGGGACCCGGAGGGGTCTAGGTCAGCTTGTCGGCGCGGCCGCACGTCGGGTCACGTAACTCGGTCTCGGCTCTCAAGCGAGGTCGGGGATCGCGGCCTGGTCTCTCGCCACCTCGCAGCTGCTGATGGTGTGTCCGAGCGCGGATCGGCCCCAAACTTCGGGTGGAGTTGCGGAAGGAGTAGGGTCGACAATTCCTGCCGTTTTCGCTGGGATTTCTTTGCTGAGCAAGGATCTTTGTCGGATAATAGTTGGCGCCGACGCGGAGCTCTGCTCTTACGCGTCCGCCATAGACGCCGGCTAGCTCCGCCCCGGTGGCGGCTATAAGTAATGCTGAGTGACGTTGCGCAAACCGTTTGCCGGGCTGAAGAGCTCACCGACCTGAGGTCTGAGAGGTCATCAGCTCAGCAAACACATAACCCAAAGCCTCAGTCTCCACTCCTTGATGACGTGGGGGTAAAGATAGCCCCGGGCGCTTCAGGCTTAAGCCCTGTAGTGCCCGGGGCTTCACGTCAATCAGGAGTGAAGTGCATGGCTACCCCACCCATTTCCAACTCGTCACAGGGGGGTTGGTCCCACCCTGTGACGAGTTGGCAAGGGGTGGGGTAGAGGCTCCAGGCAGGCGGGAAGTGTAGATTTGATTTTGCGCAGTGTGTCTATAGGATTCCTGAAGACACACTGCGCAGACACGAGTTTTCTGTTTCTGGTGCTAATTTGTAGGTGCATCACACGTGTGCTGCACTACAAAGTGATGGATTTTTTGGCAGCCAGCAGCAGACCCCTGGTCCCGGTGGCGGCCCGGAGGCAAGGTTGTGTGCAGGTGTCCACTGCAGTTGTCTGGGACTCGTGGCTGCCTCACTGCTTGCAGAGTCCAGATGGTGCAACCTGTCTCACGAGGTGAAGGATTTGTATTTTATGGCTCCATCTGACTGTTCCTGAAACCGATTAGATCAGTAAGTGGCAAGTGTGTGTGCTTTTGCATTTTACTAAACAGTTTTAATTAGCAACTGCGTGCGTCATTTTACCCATAGTTGCAGAACTGATGTAATTGTTGTACTGCTATCTGATGATGTGTACATTTTAATTTAAAACTTGACACCCTTTAAATGTAAAGTGACTTAGTTTGCCACATTTTGTTTTTGTTGGTTGCATCTTTGTGTTTGGGTTTTTATTTTTTTTTAAACTTTATTGACAAGAAGGAATACTGTTCACATAGCAATATACATTCAAACTGTTATGGTTACATTTCGCACATTTATCTTATCATGGGTGGCAGTATTCATGTTCGAAGCTCAGATTGTGATGTATTATCTCTTTGAAAACTCTTAAACACAGTTTCGCACGTTCTAGTCATACGTAGTACATTGACTTATTGTTCCCCTCTTTATGTTTTAGTCAACAGTAACATTGCTTTTATATTACATAGTAAACAAACCGACCCCCCCCCCCCCCCCCAACCGGTGTCATCATTGCTGATGTAGTTCCAATCACCTCTTCTAGCAGCCATTTCCTTAGTGTTTGCACCGTTACATAGTCAGGCCAGTATAATACCCTTTGTGTGTTCGCTCCATTAAGGTTAAACCCTCCATTCCACTCTTTCACTCCTCTTCCCCTTCCGAGTCCAGGTCGTCCCCTTCTGGCAACGGGTCACAGATCTCTCCCCTATATACATTCCATGCTATCCATACCTTGTTCCACTTGCGTGGCGCCTCGCGTAGGGTGTAGACTGCTCTTTCTGTGATCATCAGGATGTCCATGTTTTTAGCCCATCTATTCGCGGTGGGTAGTTCTGGTGCGCCCCATTTCTGCGCTATGTCTCGCTTGGCCACTGTCATGGCCAGTGTTGCCCAAACCAGTTCATATCTGCCCAAGTCATTGGGGTCCCAGATGTTTAAAAGGCACTTGCGCGGTTCCGGCAGCACGGAAATTTTAAGTGCTTGGGAGATCGTGCGCATTATCTGCGTCCAGAATTCTCGTATTTGTGGACATTCCCATAGGGTGTGAATTAACGTCCCCTCCTCCCCGCAGCCTCTCAAGCAAAAGGGATGTGGCGCTCTCTGTATTCTGTGAAGTAGTGTCCTGGTGTAGTAGATGCGGTGTAAAATTTTGAGTTGCACCAGCCTGAATTTACTCGAGATTCCTACCTCTCTTGGGGAGGCCAGCGCCTCATTCCACTCAGATTCATCCGCCTCGCCTATTTCTTCCTCCCACCTTTCTTTGAGTTTCAGTGTGGGGTCCTTCAAATTATTGATCAGTTTTTTATATGTGAGTGAGGTCGCGCTTTGGATCATGAAGTCTGTTAGTAGCCTATCTTCTAACGGAGAGGAGTCCGGCAGAGTAGTATCTGCAGGAATCGCACGAAGTAGCGCGTGTCTAATTTGTACATAACGGAATGTTTCTGTGGGTCCGAGGTTATATTGCTGCTGTAGGTGTGGAAATGGTACTACCGTGTCCTTGTCCCAAAGGTCCCCTACCGTAGAGATGCCTATGGAATCCCATCGTTCAAACCCCTTACAGCCCCTGAGATATCCTAAGGATTCTGTGTCCCATAATGGTGTCATTCTGGTGATTTTTCCTGCCCACCCCAGGCGAGCCTGCGCCATGTGCCATAGGGTCGCCGTGTGTCTGGTCGGACCGATTAGACTTTTAAGTTGCGGTTTGTTGTATAGTACTGAGAGCATGCAGTCCGTCCCAAGCTGTGACCAATCCGCCCGATAGGCCGGGTCCTCTCTCGGGGTGTGGATCCAGTAATTTATTACTTTAAGCTGGGCCGCCCAGTAATACAGCTGAATGTTGGGGAGTGCTATTCCTCCCTCATACCAGCTTTTAACCAATTTGTCGTACGCTATACGCGGTGGGCCAGTACCCCAGAGCAATGTGGTGACTAGTGCCACGATCTGCTTGAAATATCGTGGTGGTACCAGATGTGGGGTGTTTTCCAAGACGTAGAGGAGCCTCGGGAGTGTCATCATTTTGTATAGTGCCGCCCTTCCCAAGAGAGTCGGGGGCAGGGCCGCCCAATGCTTAACGTCCGCCCGTAGGCGATCTATAGGTGGCTTTAAGTTACTGGCAAAGAAGTCCGTTTCTTCCCTTGTGATGATAATACCCAGGTATTTAAAGTAGGTTGTAGACGTGGTCAGGGGACAGTCATCCCGCAACCTCGGCGCCGGGCCTTTCAGTGTGTACACGACTGATTTGGACCAATTCAGGGTGTAGCCCGATGAGTGTCCGTGTGTGTTACAGAGTTCTAGCAGGGCTGGGATGCCGTCATCGGGTGCCGTCATGTAGACGAGCATGTCGTCGGCGTATAGCGAGACTTTGTCCTCCCATCCTCCTTCCCATTTAATGCCCGCAAATAAGGGTGTAGCCCTGATTTGAACCGCCAGGGGCTCTAGCACCAACGCAAAGAGCAAGGGCGACAAGGGGCAACCCTGTCTAGTTCCCCTGCCTAATTGGAACCTCAGCGATATGTGGCCATTTGCTACTACTTGTGCGACCGGCTTCGTATATAGCAGTCGTATCCAGGCTATATACTTCGGCCCAAATCCCATACGTTCCAATACCATGAAGAGATATTCCCATTCCACGAGGTCGAACGCCATTCTGGCGTCGAGGGAGAGAATCACAGCCCTTTCCGAGAGGAGGTGTGCACGAGCCATCACTCCATGAACCCTCCGGAGATTCAACGCCGTGCTTCGGTGAGGCATAAAGCCTGACTGGTCAGGGTGGATCAGAGTACTTAGGTACGGCTGCAAACGGGTGGCCAGAAGCTTAGCCAATATCTTGGCCTCAATATTAAGTAATGATATCGGGCGATATGAGGTACATTCAGTCGGGGGTTTCCCCGGCTTAGGTATTGCCACAATCGTGGCTGTGCGTTGGTCTATCGGCAGTTCCGCCTTTTCTCTGCTTTCTAGATACATGGCCAGCAGTGGGGCACTGAGTTCCGGTGCCATGGACTTGTACCATTCCACGGGTATCCCATTCGGACCCAGGGCCTTATCAGACTGTAATGCCTGGATTGCCAGCTGAATTTCCTCTTCCGTCGGGTCTACTTCCAGGGTTAGCATATCTTCCTGCGTAATGCTGGGGACTGCAATGTTCGTCAGTGTTGCTGCTGCCATTTGCTTTGTGACTATATGGTCTGGGGTATATATGTTTCGATAATGCTGAGCCAAAGCGCAAACTATTTCTTCTGGGTGTGTTAGTGTCCGCCCTTCCTCCGTGTGTAGTCTTTGAATGCCTTTCGTTCCATTCTCCCTCTTATCTAACCATGCCAGCATTTTACCTGCTTTGTCGCCTACGTCATATATTCTATGTTTAGTGTTTGCGATGTAACCCTTCTCTGTCGTCTTAAGGTGGGCCTGGTACTGCTGTTGCCGTATCATGAGTGTGTGTGTCGTGGCCGGGGAGGGGTTTGCCATGTGTGCAGTGTTGGCTGTGTGGAGTGCTAGTTCCAGTTCTGTGAGTTCCTTTCGGGAGTCTCGTTTGTGCCCCGTTATTGCTGATATGGCCGCCCCCCGGAGGACTGTTTTATACGCTTCCCACAGTATTGATGGTGATGTCACCGTCCCCGTATTTTCAGCAAAATATTGCGTTGTCGCTAGTTTAAGTTTTTTTCGAATCTTCGGGACTTTTAAGAAATTCGGGTAAATTGGGTAGAGCCTAGCACATTTTCTTTCTCTGGTGGTAAGCGATAGAGCAATGGGGGAATGGTCAGAGATGCCCCTGGGTAGAATGTCCACTTTGTCCACCATTCCCAGTCCTAACCCCAGGGCTAGAAAGTAATCTATACGTGATAGGCTGTTATGTACGGCTGAGTAGTAGGTGTACTGAGTGTCCTCGGTATGTAGATGCCGCCAGACGTCTATGATGCCCAGGGCCTCCACAAAATCAGAGAGTGAAGCCGTGCCACGTGAGCGGGCCCTAGCGGGAAGGGTGTCCATTAGTGGATCCATGATTGCATTGAAGTTTCCCCCAATAATCTTATCCCCTTCAGGAAGGTTAAGAAGGAGATTGCCTAGTGCAGGTAGGGCCACGGAGTGGAGTGCCGGGGGTATATATACCGATACTATATTAAGGGATCTACCTTCCCACTGGCCATGTATTGCAGCGAAGCGACCCTGATCATCCGCCACGCGATGTGTTATGATAAAGGGAGATGACTTCTTTACCAGTATTCCCGTCCCCCTGGAGCCAGTAGTGATCTCAGCATGTATCGCCATTGAGTAGCCTTGTCTATCAAGTGCTTTGCAAGTGGATCCCGCAAGGTGGGTTTCCTGTAAAAGGACCAAGTCCGGGCTTTGTCTCTTAATGGCCTGTAGTACCAAGCCTCTTTTTATTTTGTCCCCTAAGCCTCTGACATTCCAGGTTAGCATGCGCAATGGGGGGACCCCCACGTCTACAGGGGAGCCCTCAGTAGGTGTGTTGTGAAGCGGCCTGGCCATAGAGTCGGTGTGGGAGCTTCGCACTAAGTGCGTCTCTAGGATAAACACATGTATTGCCTCGTGCTATCCAGTGGAGGAGAATGGCGACATTCGAGGTGATGGTATAGTGTGAGTGCTGCATGATGACTATGAACAAAAACATAACTTCTAACAAAACTTCATTCCCGTCCCCCCTCCCTGCTACCCTGCTCCTCGGACAAACCCCCGCCCGATTCCCCAACTTTGCAGAGTGCTTTAGTCCTTCCCCAGGTATCTTACTTGCTCGTGGGGTTGGTGAGTCCCTTACAGGCACTGACTGTGCCCACCTTACTCAGCTGCGCCAGGTCCAAGGCCTCTCGTGCCTCACTCAGTCCTGTATACTGCATTCCAGTGTCAGATCGGAGCCAGTTGTCCAGAGTCAAGCGGGTCCCTTTCCAGATCCGATTCCGTTTCTTCAGTGCCTTCTTGACGGGGCGAGTGGGAGGTCTGACTGTTTATTGTCCTATCTTTGCGATGTGTCGGGCGGTCCCGATGTGGCCGATGTCGCTGTCCCGCTGGTCTCCAGCCCTCTAACCATTCTTGTGCCACTTCCGGTGTATCGAAAAACCACGTCTTCCCCTCGGCCACAATACGCAATTTAGCAGGAAATAACATGGAGTATGGCAATTCTCTATCTCTCAGTGCCTTTTTTACCTCCGTGAACGATTTGCGACGCCTGGCCACCTCTGCCGTGTAGTCTGGGAAGAAAGCCAAGGTTGCATTTTGGATCTTAACAGGTGGTGAGTTTCTTGCCGCTTGCAGAATCGCATCTCTGTCCCTAAAATTGAAGAGCCTGGCCAGCACAGGTCTCGGTGCTGCTCCTGTCTTGGGTGGACCCCCTGGGACTCTATGTGCCCTTTCCACCGAAAAGAAGTGGGACAGGCCTTTAGGTTGCAGTTTGTCCTTTTATGAGATCTTCCACGTAGAGGTCCATGGCCCCCTTCCCTTCCGTCTCCGGAATTCCAAGGATACGCACGTTGTTTCGTCGCGAACGTCCTTCCTGGTCGTCCAGCTTGTCGTGCAGGAGCTTGGTGACTTTCTGTATGCGTTCCATGGCCACCTGCAGGTCTGATGTGTCCTCTACAAGAGATTTCGTGACCACCTCCACCTGGGACACTCTTTCCGCCATTTTGTGAAAGTCCGCTCGCAGCAGCGTGACTTCAGATGAGATGGCGCCCACTGTCGTTTTAACCTCTGAGAGGGTTTTCATAATGTCTTCCAGCGTTATTTTTTTTGTGCCTTCGGGGTCTTGGGTATTGCCCGTGGAGTTGCGCCCTGCAGTGTTCGACTGACCTTGCTGGCCGTATGCAAATGTGTCCAATTTGCCTTGTGTGGAGCCACTCCTGAGTCCTTTGCCCGCCATGGTTCTGGGTCTCGTGGTAGTCGGAGCCTACCCCTGCCGGGTCGTGATTCCGTCTTGTTCCGTGGTTCACAGCAGTGAAATAGGGGGGGGGGGTACAGGCTCAGCGGAGTAACGTCTTTCTCCGTCTGTAGAGGCTACACCGTCCGATTTAGAGGTGCAGGATGTTACCGTTGGTCGCTGCTTGTGTTGCGACTTGCCTCGCTGCTGGCCTCGCCTCGTGGTGTGCGTTCGCCCCGTCCAGTAGGTCTTCCCCGAACAGGGACGGTCTCTGCAGCCTTCTATTGGGGTCCCCTGGGTAGGGCCACCCCAGTCGCAGTCCCCGGATGGCGGAGGGTTCGTTCCAGGCCGGCGCTTCCCACCTACAGGTCAGGTAGGCCGCAGGCTCTCCCGCTTGGTGCACAGGATCTGTGTCTCCACCGTGCCAGGGCTGTTGATACCTTCGGGTCAGCCTATGAACCCCAGGTCCTCTCAGTAGGGTCTTGCGTGGTTCCTCTATGTACCTCCGTCCCCCGGGGGTACGTTTGTTTCAGCCTCCGATCAGGGCTTGTATTTGCGCCCACTCCGTCCTCCGGGCAAGCATAGGCGAGGGGATCGCCGCCGCTGTATTCGGGCAGTTCACTAGGCCCCCAGGGGGGTGGGGGGGGGGGGGGGGGTACCGCCGCCGCGTAGTGCGCCCCTGGTCGCGGCGGTCCGCACCCTTGTCCGCCCACCATGCCTGTCCCGTGTAGGCAGTGTGCCGATGCCTGTGTGCGCTCTGCAGGGCGGTACCTCTATACGGAGTCCCAGGTGGTGAATGGGCTCAGTCGGGCGGATGCCGGGATGCGTCTGTTCGGTCAGGCCGGCTTGGTCTCACTTCCGCCGGGACCTTCGCTTCACGCGAGGCCGGTGCTTTCGTTTCGTCGGTAGGCCCAGATATGGTCGCGAAGAATCAGACAGGCTCCGGTCTTCGGATTTAGTTGAAATTTGGACCGGTGACACCGCTTCGTGCCCGGACCCGATCGCCGCCTCTTCAGGTGTGCAAAGTAGCGGATTTATGTGTCGGATTTAGATTAAGGCCGCAGTGCCCTCAGGAGCTCTCACGCTATGCTGCTGCCATGTTCGGCCGCTAGCCACGCCCCATTGTGTTTGGGGTTTTTGAGGGGTAACCAGAGCGGCGAGAGAGCGTAGAGCAGGGCAGGGACTGAGGAGCAGGGCAGACACAGAGGGGCAGTCAGAGGACAGGCAGAGCGGGGAGAGTAGAAGGGCTGAGAGAGGCAGAAACAGAACCGCAGGTAGAGAGGGTAGAGTAAGAGGTGGGTGAGCCTGGGAGGCAGAGAGAACAGTGGGGTAGAGTAGCAGGAGGAGGGAGAGGGGCAGTCAGGCCAGAGACCGAGCTCTGAGTGTAAGAGGGCAGAGACAGAGGGGCAGTCAGAGCGGCGAGAGAGCGCTGAGCATGGCAGTGACAGAGGGGCAGTTAGAGCGGCGAGAGAAAGAGTGTAGGGCAGGGACAGAGGAGCAGGGCAGAGACAGAGGGGCAGAAAGAGGACCGGCAGAGCCGGGAGAGTAGGAGGGCAGCGAAAGAGATGCAGTAAAAGAACCGCAGGCAGAGAGGGGAGAGTAAGAGGAGGGAGAGCCTGGGAGGCAGGGTGAACAGTGGGGCAGAGACAGAGAGTGGCAGGAGGTAGGAGAGGGGCAGTGGGTTCAGATACAGAGCTCTGACTGTAAGAGGGCAGAGACAGAGGGTCAGTCAGAGCGGTGAGAGAAAGAGCGCTGAGCATGGCAGAGACAGAGGGGCAGTCAGAGAATAGGCAGAGCAGAGAGAGTAGGAGGGCAGAGAAGGGCAGAGAAAGAGGGGCAGTGAAAGAACTGCAGGCAGTGAGAGGAGAGTAAGAGGGGGAGAGCCTGGGAGGCAGAGAGAGCAGTGGGGCAGAGTAGCAGGAGGAGGGAGAGGGGCAGTCAGGCCAGAGACAGAGCTCTGAGTGTAAGAGGGCAGAGAAGGGCAAAGACAGAGGGGCAGTCAGAGCGGTGAGAGAAAGAGCGTGGAGCAGGGCAGGGACAGAGGAGCAGGGCACAGACAGAGGGGCAGTCAGAGGACAGGCAGAGCGGGGAGAGTAGAAGGGCTGAGAAAGAGGCCGGAACAGAACCGCAGGTAGAGAGGGTAGAGTAAGAGGGGGACGAGCCTGGGAGGCAGAGAGAGCAGTGGGGCAGAGTAGCAGGAGGAGGGAGAAGGGCAGTCAGGCCAGAGACAGAGCTTTGAGTGTAAGAGGGCAGAGAAGGGCAAAGACAGAGGGGCAGTCAGAGCGGCAAGAGAAAGAGTGTGGAGCAGGGCAGGGACAGAGGAGCAGGGCATAGACAGAGGGGCAGTCAGAGTACAGGCAGAGCGGGGGAGTAGGAGAGCAGAGAAGGAGAGGCAGTAAGAGAACCGCAGGCTGAGAGGGCAGAGTAAGACGGCAGAAGGGCAGAGAGGGGAGAGTCAGAAGGCAGAGTCAGAGAGGGGTAGAAGGAGGCAGATGGATAATTAGAGAACCACTGGCAGAGCAGGGAAAGTAAGAGGGCAGAAAGCACCCGGGGTTCTTCAAATTAAAGCTGGGTCCACTTTCGGATTTAGGACCAAACTTCAGTGCTGCTCAATGGCAGGTTCCGTCACAACTTTCTGACATGGATACATGTGTGCCAAACTAAGCCGATCTGCTCCTATTTATAGATTGGTGACCAAGAGCACCCAAAGTATGTCAGAGAGCACGTTATTTCACTTTTTAGTGCTGTAAAGAGGTCTGCAAACCCAGAATACCTACTTAGTTTCACATTATTGCAAGTGTTAGAAACCGCATCAAAGGCTCCTTGCCGCCTAAGCTAGGTGGCTGGCACGCCATTTGATGCCTTTAATTTAGTAGCGTAAAATGCAGTGCAATTTGCGCAGCAGATTCTGCTGACAGAAGGCGAGAGTAGAGGTGAAGTGGGAACCCTTCTCTAAGCAGACTCTTGAGGCCGAGTGACCTCATCACTAACACAGTGAGGTAACGTTTAATAATGGAAAGAGTAGGCAGGTTTTTTTATGTTTGTGCTCCTGTTTTAAGGTCTGGAAGGCTCCTTTTACTGTTTATTTCTCTAGTACTACCACAAACATTGTCTGCAGCAGGTAAAGTGCATGCAATATCTCAACATTGCAATACACCTATATGATCTTGAACTTTGACGTTTCTGGGGGTACAGAGCTGACCTCTGGTGATTGTCCAATTTGCAGGAAATTCTACTGATTATGCAGCAGTCATGCACTGTTGTGCTTTGTTATGATTTTTAAATATTTGTTTCAGCAGTTTTTCAACAGTTGGCTTTCTATTTTGTAGAGCAACAACATTGTACACTGATGCATGTGATCAATGTTTCGTTGTGAGAAATAGTTATGGAATGTATTTGCGAGATTATGTATTCCGTCTAGTGTCCTTTTGTCAATAAAAGCTACAATACCGAGGCAGGATAGGACTGTCCCGGTGTATGTCTTAGCTATTACAGAAGGAAGTGTGTTTTCACATTAAAGCTTTCATGGTGGGTATTGTGCCTTACACTGACCACGTATGTTTTTATTTTATGTTAGATTGATGACAAATAAAAATACAAGTCCGGTTTAGTCACCGCTATGTCCCTAGACTGCTTACTGGGGTGCAGGTGTACTTTATTAGAAGTGTTCAGCCTCCGCCCTTAACATAATGCCATTAACACAGAGGCAACTCAGTTGTTGTGCACCCTACGTGTGGTCTAAATTAGTTTAAAATGCACTATTTGCCCTTTTTTTTCTTTCAAAAACTTCTCAGAAGAAGAACCCTCTCCCCCTGATATTGACTTATATCAGTTGGGCTCACTTGGGGCTAGCTAAAAAAAAAAAGAGCATTTTGATGGCAAATGTGCAATGTATGAATGGTACTCAGCATTGTTATCTCGAAGTCTGTTATGCAGTTCTGTGATTATACTGAATAAGCAACTACCTATGTTATTATATGACATTGACATCTCTTTATTAATGTAATAACTGCACTTTCATAATTTCTTTATTAACCTTCCTGCTTTCTCAAATTTGCTTGAACATGCACCATTTGTCCATCTTTTTTCAAAATTTTCTGGGGGGGGTATGGGGAGAAATCCCCCCAAACCCTCCTTAGGGGGTTCGGGCTCGTTCTCTACGCTCGCTCGCTACGGTGCAGTATGATTAGCATTTTACGCCTCACCACTTTCAAATGTCACCAGCCGCCACTGACAGGGACACTGATGTACACGTTGAGACGTAGCTCCTCAGACCCGAGTGCAAGGGGTTGTGGAGAAAAGGGTCCATTTTTTCATATCACTTGTGGAAGCACAACTGTACAGAAATACTGGGAAAGGTTGGTACGAGTTATGCTTGAGGTGGTGGGACAACAAATCCCCCTGGAAGCTAGATGGCAAATTTTGTGGGTGACTGGAGAGCAGACATGGCAAAAGTGTCAAGCTGTGGCTAATGGTGGCAAAGAGAAACATTGCCAGGACCTAAGAGTTGTGTATCCCCCCACCCCCTCCAGGGTAGAGAAGATGAAGACCTACCTGGATTGGTGTATAGTGTTGATCGAAAAGTACTTACTTGCCTACAATTTTTGGTGTATTTCACCTGAAACATTTGTGAATGATCAGTAGCTTTGGCCATCTTAAAGATCCAAATTTTATTTTACAATGAGGTAATTTCTGCTTAGTTTGAAAACCATCTTGGAAATTAGTGTGAGGCAATGATGACAAGTACCTTTTAGGTAACTTGTAGGTGTTATTACAGTTGCTACAGTAAGGCTCCCTAGTGTGGACTAAGTTGAATATCATGTCAGATTGAAGGTAGAGTAAAAAAAGTCCACCTTTGAATGTTTCTCTAGTGATTTGAATGAGCATTAAAAAAAAGAAAATAACAAAGTTTGCTCGGTGACCTAATTATCGAGGTACTGTGCAAGTATCCTGGGGCGTAGAGGTGTGCTTGGTTATTTTAAAAGTTCCATTATTCCCTGTATAGAATACATTAAGAATAGGGCTGCTGTTTTGTTTTGTTTTTTGGGCCGAGCCTGCAAGATGCGTCTCACTTGTGAAACTCTGTTCCCAAAAGGGCTTGGAGCCAACCCGTTGCTTACCATTGGTCTGCTTCAGTATTACTTCTCTTTGCAGCCTTCTTAATTGGGTAATGCAGCCAAAATGTCACTTCTGATGCTTGCTGTAGGACAGTAACCAAGCACTGATTGATTCAACTTAATATGTGCCCGTCCGCTGCTACCGACTTGGTTCAGGTACTATTTCTTCCCCCTCATGCTGCCTGCTGCTCCCTACATAGCCCTTTTTTTAAAATTAATTTTTAATTTTAATTTGGTGTATGCAGTCTGCCTCCTACCCTCTGTTATGACTTACTCCTGCTCCCTGTTGCTAATTACCCCGTGCCCCTTCTGCCCATCTTCGTGTTTTGCACACCATTCTCCCTCCTGTTATTACTTGCATTCCCTCACTCTTACCGGTGTTGCTTGTTTACATCACTCTGTCTCACTGGCACACTTCACGTTTTACTCTTTCACCCTTCTGCTTCTACGTATGAAAGAAACACGGGATTTGTGTTACCTCCTCATGGTCTGCAGTTTCCAGCAGAGATGGGAAGCATTATGCTCTCGCGCAAAGCTCTGCGCTGTTGGTTTAGTGCTATAAAGTACGCTAATCCTGATGGGTTCCAGAGTAGCGTGCTACTTGCGCTTCAAAACCCCCTCAGGGGTAGCAAGCGCTATATAAATACAAACCTCTCTCCCGTCACTATCCCACCACCTACCCTTCTCTACCCAAATAATTGAATAACATATCCCCTACTCAAATTACTTCATATTTTACAATACTAATTTTCAACACTAATCCTTTATGGGTTCCGGAGTGGTGTGCTGCTCGCCAGAAAAGCGCTTCAACATCCATCGGGGATAACAAGTGCTATATGAATGCAAACCTTTCTTTCCCTTTTATCCCTCCAGTATCCTTCTCACTCCAAATAACTGACTAATATCCACCACTGAAATACTTTCATATTTCACCATATTAATTCACCACTAATCCTTTATGGGCTTCCTGAATAGCGTGCTTCAACACCCCATCAGGAGTAACTAGCGCTATATAAATGAAAACCTTTTTTCCTCCTCTATCCTTCTGCTATCATTCCAAATACAAATAACTGACTAACTTATCCGCCATTTAAAATGTACTTGCATCTTTCACTATACTAATTCAACACTAATCCTCTATGGGTCCCGGAGTAGCATGCTACTCGCCGAAAAAGCGCTTCAACGTCTCGTCGGAGGTAGAAAGCGCTATATAAATGCAATTACAATACCTGTGAGTTTACCTGATAAAAGGGTGTATTTTCATGTGAATTCCATTCTTCAGCGCTACAATTTCACATCTGTAAACTAAAAATGTAGCAAAAATGCTTATATTCGTGCATTTATTTTAATCAGGTTTGGAGGATTAACTCCATGAGACCCAAAGAGTGACACTATGTACCAGTTAACCTTACATTTAATGATGCAGTTTTGAATCGCTGTGTTTTAAAGTTTGGAACAAATCACTTTACCGTAATCATCTCAACTGTGAAATCTCACGACATGCGTAAGAGAAGCACCACTGTCCTCTGTTTGTCTAGTCCAAGAGCAGGCACTTCACCATTAAAAGGCCCATTGAATGATCTGAAGACATTTCTTAAACCCGACTGACGTCATCAAACATAACAACATTCTGGAATGCCTCTTGTTGCTGATTGCTTGAGATGGATGGTTCGTGGGTAAAGATGTGTTTTTTTTCTCTACCCTGGAAGGTCTCTTTAATGAACTAGACTAGTGGGTCTTTACATGTGGTCCGAGGTCCCCTTGGGGTCCACCACGCCTTCCCAGAAGGGTATCCGCAACTACTTAGAAAATGTAATAATATTAACAAATTAATAAAGTGTATATAAATAAAGATGCAAAATGTGAAGTTAAAAATCTTTAAACGTTTTGTAAATGGAGGCTAAAAATTGAGTTAGTATCCTCAGATTGACTTGTGGGAGCAGTGCAAGTGCCTCAGTATCAAACAGAATATAGTGTAGATGATGAGTGGCCTAAATTGAAGTTAGAAAAGCTCAATTCTTCCCATAAAATATATATATTTTTTATTTGTCAATTGAATTAAATATTTCATTGTTTGTGTATTTGTTTGATGAATTTATAGTATTCATTTATAAAGGTTTGTATAGCGCGAATGTGACCCTAGTGGGTATCGGAGCGCTTTACATGACTGGCTCCCCGTCAATAAACGGATAACATTCCGCCTCCTAACCCACGCACACAAAGCACTTTACGAACTCGGACCCGAATGCCTCAACACACGACTCTCCTTCTACACCCCCTCCCGCCAGCTGCGCTCTTCCAACCAAGCCCTTGCTGCTGTACCTCACATCAACAAAACCACCATGGGAGGAAGATCCTTCTACCTGGCTGCCAAAACATGGAACTCACTTCCCATTCACCTTCGCCTCACTCAGAACCACCTAACATTCAGAAAGCTACTTAAAACGTGGATATTCGACCAGTAATTCCCCACCCCTCTTCAAGCGCCTTGAGACCCTCTGGGTATGTAGCGCGCTATATAAATTCACTGACTTGACTTGACTAGGGTATCAATTGGACTGGTAAACAAAAAGACACATGCGCGAGTGACAAACCTATATGAAAGTAAAAAGCTTGATCTCCATTTTTTTTTTTTTTTTTTTAAAGACGTTTATTAATGTTCAAAGGTACAGTACACATAGCGAAGCCTACAACCCTGCGGGCCGGCTGCAAATGAACGGTGAATCGTGAGGGTGTGGGCCATCATAAAAAGGGCATGTCGTTGCGTCCCTTGTGTCCCCGGTGTGCTAGGACTTAGAGAAGATAGTCACATTTTCTTAAGTCAAGAAAGGAAAAGTCCATAAATGACGCCTTATTTTTCATTTTTTTCTAGAACTGAGCCATAAAATCGGCAAACTAAACAAAACAGTTCGTATCGGTATGTCCCAATGTTCCTATCGCGGTTTCCCCACTCGAAGTCCGTCCCACTGGCACGGTGTTAGCAGGTGCCACCCCTGAACGGTGTGTTGTTTGCCAATGCTGCTGCAGTGCAGCCGGAGGTCAGAGGTGTGCGTGCGCAAGTGTGCCTGAACCCGGAGTGGGACGGCCCCTGCGGGCCATGGTGTGTCATCGGTCGCCGGCCTTGTTAGTGGAGCATGTGGCATTCAGGTGGAGGAGCCTCGCTGTCGGTGTGGCTATCAGCGTCTACGCCAGCAGTCGCCGTCTGTAGTGCCGTCAGTGGCTTCTGCCCACGTCAACACGAGGGGTCAAAGAGGCCACTGTCCGTGAGCAGGGGTCCGATACTGCAAACAGGTAAACATATATGTGATAGTGGGTGGGGGGGGGGTGGAGTGTGCTTGCGGGGGCGATGTCAGCGACTTTGTGCTTGGGGCGCGCTGCTGGGCAATGGCCACTGATGGGCGCCTGCGTGGGCGTTGGGCCGTGTCTGAGGTTTACGCGTTGGCTGTGTCTTGTCTGTGTCAGGGGGGGGGGGGTGGGGGGGGGTGGGGGGCGCCGCTTGCGATGATTCCTGCGATACAGCATTAGCCTCTGTGACCCACCTCCGGCTTCACCCAGTCTACGTGAGCCCCCTGACAGTGCCCTCCCCCTTCAGGGACCCCAGGATACCATCCCAGAGCTGAGCTATCGGGAATTGCCGCAGGCCCGCCGTTTCTTCCCGGTGGAGCGCCGTGCTTTCCGCCCCTGCCCAGTTTGTAAAGGATGCGAACCAGTGTTTTGGGGTAGGCGGTTCCCGCCGTTTCCAGTGTCGCGTAATCAGCCGTTTGGCCGTAACGAGGCCCAGATCCCAGAACCGTGCCTGCGTTTTGTTCAGCTTGGTTCTTTTATAGAGGCCGAGAATGCACGCCTCCCACGTGTCCGGCAGGCCCGGGCCCGTGCTGTGGTTCAGGAGTGAGGTCACCTCCCCCCAGTACGTGGTCAGGGTTGGGCAGTGCCAAAGCATGTGCAGGATATCCGCGCCTAACAGGTCGCATCTGGGACAAACGGCAGTGTCGATCAAAAGCTTGATCTCCATTATAGTCAATAACAAGATGGTCAGTCATCATAGAGAAGTTAGTATGGATGCATTTCCATAGGCACAGATATATTGTCTTTGGGTAAAAACGTAGTCATGCAGGTTTCTGTATTTTTTGTGTATTTTGCGCTCAGATCATCAAAATTGCTGATGCTGGGCTCCCCGGCTTTCAGTAATGACTCAGTAAGGGTCCCCGGATTCAAATAATGATTCAGCTGGGGATCTGGGTTAAAGTATAATTTTTAAGTGTGAGTCACAGAAATCAAACGGCTAAGAGACACTGAGATAAACTACTCTTTCCATACCCTTTCTCGAATCCTTCAGTGTTGACACCCATTTTCCTGTAGAAACTCTCTAGGCCCTCCTACACTTCCACTTTCAGATCGCTAGCAGGTTTTTCTCAATGCATCACAAGTGTGTACATTTTGCTCATATGTTTTGGATGTTATCTATGTCCTTGACATCTTTGCTGCTGCTGTTTATATGCAGCCTTTTACCCCCTCGAAGATCCACTTTGACTATAACTCAACTTCACTTGACCACATATTATTATTCCTACCCCTCCTCCAGGACCTTTTTTTCCCCAGTACTGAAATACCCTCGCTATCTGCCACTTCTTGGTTACACCTTCAGAATAACTGTCCCAAGTGTCCCAAGTGGGCTTCCTCAGCTTGAAGATTCTCCCTTTGCCACTGTACTATGATGTATCGATCTCTGGTTTGTGCTAGTACCCTATGATACATCTGGCAATAATTCCAAAACAGTATATGTTCTTGGCCACCTTTACATGGCAGTTTGTTTCTGAACCCACTCCAAAGCAAGTAGTTCGGTGCTAGGACCTCCACCACCGGATAAACACATTGATGTTGTGTGCGTTATTCATTGTGCACAGCTTTCATTGTGTTGATTCTCTGCATAAATCCTTCTGTTCCCGTAAGATTAAAAAAACTTGTTGAATTAAACCAACATTGGCAATGCCAACCGGTCTCGCCACTGGGACTTACTGGCGTTGATAGTGCGTTTTGGCGTTGCTGTACGGAGCAGAAGGTAATAAAGTACGCCAAGAGACCACCTTGTCCTAAATTAAGCACAACCCACATTACACAATAGGAAGTACAAAGTGAGACAGCAAAAATATGCCACACAAATTAGTTAGTGTTACTTTTTGGGGAGGATAATGTGACCTCTATTCCAAATATTTTAATAGATGAATCCTCACTTCTTCCTCATGCCTGGTTATCAGTATTGCACCCCTCTGGTGAAAACAAACCTCTCTCAAGTACAATCTGTTTTTACTAAGGGTGGGCGTAAAATCCGTTTCGCGGGCGAATTTGCGGATTTTCCGCGATTTCGCGATCCGCGAATCTCGCGAAATCGCGGTAAAATCCGCGAATCAACGGGGACGAATTTTCAGCCAAGCAAGGGTTACAGCAGCAGGTGCAAAAGTTGAACCTAATTTCTTTGTAACCTTTTACAAAAAGGTTACAAACAAATTAACTTCAACTTGGACACCTGCTGCTAATTGCTTCCTGGCGCCTCGTTATCTACTTGCAACTATTCTCTGACCCTGCTCTGACCCTTGAAGCAGGGTCAGAGAATAGTTACAAGTAGGCAACGAGGCACCTGCCCAAGGAATTAAACCTCATCAGGAAGCACTTACAGATATAAAAAACAGGAAGAAGGGAGAGGATGGCAAATACACCCATTTTGAGTTGTCAGGAGGGGTTAAACTAAAAGAGACCTTTACAGCACAATTTTCATATGCATTTTGCTAAAAATAAAAAGCTGTATGTTCTGTAGGGGCAACTCAGGAATCTGGCCCTTCAGAGATCCGGCCTCTTTCCTTCTCTCGTTCTCTCTCTCCCTCTCTCTTTCCCTCTCTTTCTCTCTCTTTCTATCTATCTATCTATCTATCTATCTATCTATCTATCTATCTCTTCCTCTCCCATAAAAGACTGCATGGGTAACTTCGCTATGCAAGCGGCTCGCGAAGATGCAAAAAGCCCAGCGAACACGCAAAAAACCCCGCGAACACGCAAAAAACCAAAAATTCGCGAATTTTGCGGATCGCGAATTCGCAAAATTCGCCCATGCTTAGTTTTTAACTTACCATAGTATCAAATAATATTTGCACACTTCAGAACTAAATGCTTCAAATGACTGTTAGTGTAGGGGCTGTGAGGGTTGCAAAACAGTTTAGTCAGCTGGTGAAAGCAATGGGTATAGCTTTGATTGTATGCCTATTGAATAATCTGACCTATTCCACATTTTCTCACATCTCAATATGTTATGCGGATGATTCTGATCAGGAGGATCATTTTGCTGATTTTCCTTAGATTGTCTCATGGTAGTGGTGTAGTAGTAGAACATGGACCGTGCTACTGATTTGTAAGGATAATCAAATGAATGAACTGGATAGCTTCTTGAACGGCAATGTTTATAATCCTGTCGCAGTTTATACTGTTGACATCAGCTAGTCCGTAATCCCTTCCGGCCCCACTTTACGGACAAACCTTAGGTCCCACTTGTAATTTGCAAGTCTGTTAGTGGGCTCTAAAATGTGCCTGATTACCAAGGTCTGCATCAATGTGTGCAAGTCTGTTTTTCAATAAGGATTATTGAGAACAAGGAAAAAAAGGCATGCAGCGAAATGTTATCAAGACTTCTCATCCCCTTTCCGAACCGGAGATGCAGGCACAGTTCTGGATAGGAGCAGGAACAATTGCTATTCTTTTACCATGAAAGCAGGGCCGCACAATTTGCTGCCACTCCACTATTGGACACTTGTTCTATGTCAACCATAGGCAGCCTGTTTGCTCATACCAGCTGCCAAGGATTCCAAAGGGGTAAAAGAGTACTCCTAAAGTGAGTCTCCACATTCACATAGACGGTGCACATCAATCGGTATGTCTCCTGCACGAGACAGGGCGCTTCTTAAGTTACAAAAACATGGTACGTGTGGACAGTCAGTCTCTGTTCCCCTTTAGATTTGAGACAGGGGTTCTCAAATGCAGCCATTCTTGATGTCTGACAGGCTTTTAACATGCTGAGCATCACAGCGGCTTACATCACAAGATCGGTAATGCATTTACCGCCCCCTGGCTGTGCTTCCTTCCCTGTCCGTGCTTGCTTCCCCGCCCCCTGGCTGGGCTTGCTTCCCCGCCCCCTGGCTGTGCTTGCTCCCCCGCCCCCTGGTCCCCCTCCCCTGGCTGTGCTTGCTCCCCTGCAACCTGGCTGTGCTTGCTCCCCTGCAACCTGGCTGTGCTTCCTCCCCTGCAACCTGGCTTTGCTTGCTCCCCTGCAACCTGGCTTTGCTTGCTCCCCTGCAACCTGGCTGTGCTTGCTCCCCTGCCACCTGGCTGTGCTTGCTTCCCTGCCCCCTCGCTGTGCTTGCTTCCCTGCCCCCTCGCTGTGCTTGCTTCCCTGCCCCCTCGCTGTGCTTGCTTCCCTCCCTGCCCCCTCGCTGTGCTTGCTTCCCTGCCCCCTCGCTGTGCTTGCTTCCCTGCCCCCTCGCTGTGCTTGCTTCCCTGCCCCCTTGCTGTGCTTGCTTCCCTGCCCCCTTGCTGTGCTTGCTTCCCTGCCCCCTTGCTGTGCTTGCTTCCCTGCCCCCTCGCTGTGCTTGCTTCCCTGCCCCCTCGCTGTGCTTGCTTCCCTGCCCCCTCGCTGTGCTTGCTTCCCTGCCCCCTCGCTGTGCTTGCTTCCCTGCCCCCTCGCTGTGCTTGCTTCCCTGCCCCCTCGCTGTGCTTGCTTCCCTGCCCCCTCGCTGTGCTTGCTCTCCTGAGTGGGTGTGTGTGGCTCTGGGTGGGTGTGTGTGGCTCTGGGTGGGTGGGTGTGTGTGGCTCTGGGTGGGTGTGTGTGGCTCTGGGTGTGTGTGTGTGTGGCTCTGGGTGTGTGTGGGGCTCTGGGTGTGTGTGTGTGTGTGTGGCTGGCTCTGGGTGTGTGTAGCTTGCTCTGGGTGTGTGTAGCTGGCTCTGGGTGTGTGTGTGGCTCTGGGTGGGTGTGTGTGTGTGTGGTAATAATTGCTGTCTGCTGAGCTCGTCCGTAGGGTACAATAGGTCTCACATTTGCGAGTGATTAAGCTATTGGCAATGTAAATGACAATGCCATTTATTTATCTGTTTTCAAAACCAACACACATAAATACAAATTTTGTCATTTACAATGCCAATAGCTCTAACTTTTCCAAAGGCGAAACCGTTGCATTGTAAATGCTTGTTTTTGTAGGAATGTGGTGTGGTTTTGACCGTCCTAATTTTACATGCTTCTGCGTTGACTGACCTCATTATGCTTTCAGGACCAGAGGTTTTGGATTATGCATTCTCAACTTTGCTTTATTTTCTCAGCAGCCCAAAACAACGGAATAACTTAACTCTGAGTATTCGGGAAGAGCTACAAACCGCGTGAATACATAAAACCACAATACCAAATAGTCCAACACAATAGCCAATCCGAGCCCAGCCAGTCATATATAGTAAAATGTTCAACAACAATTTTGCTCTTCTTTGTTGCTCAGTGGCTCAGATAAGTGTTCTCATTCCCTACCTAGTTCCTTTTTACTTTTTATATTATGCCCTGTTTCTGCAATGTCTCTCCCACCCTGTGGCGCTGTCACTGCTCCCCCTCATCCCTACGCAATGCAAAACCATTCACGTTTGTAACCTCTTTGGTCACTGCCTTCTTAGCTTTTAAGCCCGGTTAAGCCAGCCTAAAGGAAAAATATGAAGCTCCTAATATCTGGTTAATTTCAAATCCGATGCCTTGATACAAAACAAGGTTGCAATAATTGTCAGGTGTGTGTGTGTGTGTGTGTCTCTGTGTGTGTGTGTGTATATATATATATATATATATATATATATATATATATATATATATATATATATATATATATATATATATATATTAATTACCTACTGGCGGTCGCCAGTAGGTATATATAGTTAGAATTTTTTCTCTATGGGACTTTTGAAAATTCTATGTCTAATAACTTTGGCGTTTGTGGACGGAATCGGCTGAAATTTTCAGGAAAATGGCACATTTTGTTTCTGAGCAGCCCCTGAAAATTTGGTGGGGTTTCGTCAAGGGGGGGCTGAGAAAAAAGGGGGGTCCCAAAACGCGTTTTTTGCATTGAGTTTTCCATAGGGCGGTTGGACTCACTTTTAGCTCGAACGGCTGAATGGATTTGCACGAAACTTGGCAAAATTGTAGGGACTGTTAGCCCGATGTGCCTTTGCTAGGTCTCAATATATGTGCTCCAGTAGTTTTTGAGAAATTAACGTTTAAATCAAGATATATATCTGTAACAGCGCTCCGGGCAGCGATCCGGTCCGCTTACTTTTCGCTTATCGGAACTTTGCGCGCAGAAAGCTGATTGGCTCTCCGGTGTCTGTCAACATTCTAAACAGTCCGGAGCGGACGCCATCTTGTCTCTCGGTAGGATCGAGAGAGAAGAAGAGGTGGAAAACGAAGGGGGAATTTAATGAAAGGGGGCAAGGTATCCCCCTCTTGACCCCCTAGGAATGTTGTTGGGGTTATTAAAGGGTCCCGTGGGGAAAATAAAAAAAAAATGATTTTTCACGGTAGAAGCGCGGCCGCGAACTGGTAGCGAAACGGGAATTCGCCATTTTGTGCTTCGTAAATTAAATTACTAGTTATAAGTGGGTGCGGGAGACGTATCCTAATCCCCTATGTTTCCTGAGGGTGGGTGAGGAGGCTGATATATGTTGATACATCTCTTCCAGCGGCTGTGCGTGAGCTTTTTTTTTTTTTTTGCTGCGTGACAGTCCGGAGCGGCCGCCATCTTGTCTCTCGGTAGGATCGAGAGAGAAGAAAAGGTGAAAAACTAAGGGGGAATTTAATGAAAGGGGGCAAGGTATCCCCCTCTTGACCCCCTAGGAATGTTGTTGGGGTTATTAAAGGGTCCCGTGGGGAAAATAAAAAAAAAATGATTTTTCACGGTAGAAGCGCTTCACGGGCCGCGAACTGGGCCGCAAACTGGTAGCGAAACGGGAATTCGCCATTTTGTGCTTCGTTAATTAAAGTACTAGGTATAAGGGGGTGCGGGAGACATATCCTAATCCCCTATGTTTCCTGAGGGTGGCTGAGGAGGCTGATATATGTTGATATATCTCTTCCAGCGGCTGCGCCATCTTGCCTTTTTTCGAATGCCACAATTTTGTCGTGCACGGCAGCCATTTTAGATGCCAGGCTGGTTCCAGGCTATCACCTAACCCTGCGGATGTAGTTTATGGCCCCAGCTGTAGAGAATTCAGACATGCCAATCCTCCTGATTCAGGCGTGTGAGTACTGATTTCAGTGCTAGTCTCCCGCCTCCCGATTTCTGCAAGCAAAAACCCGGGGGCATATTACGAACAACTAGCGATAATTTTTGTCTATAACTTGTTTAGAGACAAAAATTATCGCCGCACATCGGCGATTTTTATCGCAGATAAACCTTGCTATTATCGCAGAAAAGTCAGCGATATTCATGTATTATCGACCTAATGCTCTTAGCCATGTTATCCACCTCCCATTGGATAACATGGCTAAGAACTGCTCAGGGCAGGTGTTAGATTTTGGAGATATTCGCGCTTAGCGCGAATATCTCCAAAAGTTGGTAATAGGAGATAGCGATGTTAGGGACTGTTTCCAGTCGCTAACATCTTGGCACGCCACTTTGCATGTCATTAGTGATAAGTATCACTGACATGCAAAGCGGGGCCCAAGATGGTCGCTATCTCCTTTTAGCTGTCACTAACTGGTGTTAGCGACAGCTTGATAATAGGGAAATAATTTTATCTCCGCTTTCATGGTTTTTAAAGCCAAAAAAGCGGAGATAAACCCCCTTGATGATATGCCCCACGATTCCTTGGGGGTTTCAGCTGACAGGGCTTGGTATTGTGTTACATGGTAATTTTTCCATGAAACGTCAGAGGGTCGATGTAGGGGTTCTAGAAGAGGTGATAAACCATTTAAGCCTCATGAACAAGCGCATGGTCTTTTAAAGATTTGTGAAGTACTCGGGGCGGCGGTGTGTGTGTGCCCTCTTTCAGGAGCGGGCGGGGGGGCACTGCCAGCAACTTGCCAGGTCAGGTAGTGTTCAACACGTGCATCACCCTTTCTCTGCCTGCTATTGCGCTCCATGCTTCGGAAAGGTAAGAAAAAGAACGTGCATTTGAGTTTGAAATGTCCGATCCTGCAGCAGCACACTTCCAAAGCCCACACATGACAATAACCCGAATCAAGGCCCCATTCACCCGTTTTAAAAAAAATAGATAACACTCCAACAAAGTAAGGTTATAAAACTTTATTAACTACTAACTTTAACAAACGGAACAAAAACTAAAAACATTTAAACATTTCTCCACACAAAAAGCAACAATGGTTAGAAGCGGTCTTTTGTGCGAATAGTCCCAAGGCAGCACAACGTGCAGAGTTCTGGACGGCACCCAGGTGATGTCGCCTGGGTGCCGCACTGGTTTAGGGATCCTACAATGCTGCTCCGAAAATTGGCGTGGGGCGTCCCGGGTGGGGCGGGAGGAGGCCTCGTCAGTAGCGGTCTGTTGTGCGAATAGTCCCAAGGCAGCACAACGTGCAGAGTTCTGGACGGCACCCAGGTGATGTCGCCTGGGTGCCGCACTGGTTTAGGGATCCTACAATGCAGCACAGAAAAACAGCGTGGGGCGTCCCGGGTGGTGCGGGGGGAGGCCTCGTCAGTAGCGGTCTGTGTCCAGTGTCACATGGCTGACACAACATGTACGACAGGCACCCAGGTGATGTCCAGTAAACTGCCGCACTGGTTTTGGTATCCTACAATGCTGCTCCGAAAATTGGCGTGCGGCGGCCCGGGGGGGGGGCGTGGGGGAGCCGGCGTGAACGGGCCTCCCCAGGTGGCGGCCATCTAGCTGAGTTGCGCTCGCTCTTGCGGCCACAGCGTCTCGCTCACCATGTTGTTGAGTTGCTCCCACTCTTGCAGTGCAGCGATAGGCGGCTGCCACATGGCTCTTAAAATGGCGGACGGCTCCTCGGTTTTGGGCCTGGTCCACTGAAATGGCCCTGGGACACTTTGGAACTCGGACGCTTGCCTGCTAGGGCTTGGGCTCCATTCTCGAAAAGCGTCCCCTCAGCCGTGAAGATTGTATAAAAGTCTTGGGGGCCCCCGACTCCCGCAGACTTCCGGTGGGGAGCGGCTGCCATGATTGCTCGCGGAATGACCACGACGGAGCCACGAGATGGTGGTGCTCTCATGCTGACGCCAGCTTCAGTCTGAATGATCCAGAAACAAGGTGGGGCTTTCATCGTTTGGGAAAAAAAAATGTTCTAAACCAATGAAAAGTGTTATTTTTAGGTCATATGACCAAGCCTTCCATCTTTAGGAAACCAAAAGTAAAATGAACCAATGAAAAGTTTTATAAACAAGTCACATGACCTGTTATGCGACATAGGGCTACAAAAAGCGTAGAAAATCCGTTGGCACGTGAGGCGGCGTCAGTAGCGGACCGATGTGCGAATAGGCCGAAGGCAGCACAACGCGCCGAGATCCGGATGGCACCGAGGTGGTGTCCAGCAAATTGCCGCACTGGTGTGGCCATCCTACAATGCTGCGCCGAAAGACGGCGTGTCCAGCTGAATTGCGGTCACTGTTGCGGTACAGTGACTCGAACGCGCCGAGATCCGGATGGCGCCGAGGTGGTGTCCAGCAAATTGCCGTACTGGTGTGGCCATCCTACAATGCTGCGCCGAAAGACGGCGTGTTCAGCTGAGTTCCGGTCACTCTTCCGGCACAGTGACTCGAACGCGCTGAGATCCGGATGGCACCGAGGTGGTGTCCAGCAAGTGGCTGCACTGGTGTGGCCATCCTACAATGCTGCGCCGGAAGTCGGCGTGGGGTGCCCCGTTGGCTTATGAGGTGATGTCAGTAGTGGACTGATGTGTGAATAGGTCGGAACCAGCACAAGGCGCCAAGATCCGAATGGCAAGTCCTGGATGTTGAGTGCCTCAGTTGAGATTTCTGAGCAGTGCTTGTAGGACTGTCTGAAGCTTATTTGCACCTGCTGCAGCTTCACTAGGTCCGGCGGAACTTTTTGCCTTTTCCTTTCTGCTTCTTTTCCTACAATGCGTTTCTTCTGAAGACACGACCAGGTCCCTGAATGTGTGCAGGGGGACGCTATTGATTGAATGAACGCGCCGAGATCTGGATGGCACCGAGGTGGTGTCCAGCAAATTGCCGCACTGGTGTGGCCATCCTACAATGCTGCGCCGAAAGTCGGCGTGGGGTGCCCCGTTGGTTTATGAGGTGATGTCAGTAGCGGACCGATGTGTGAATAGGTCGGAACCAGCACAAGGCGCCCTGCACTGTTGAGCCTTTTTCAATGTCTGATTTTTGTTGTTTCCCCTCCATCAAAAACAAAACAAAAATACAAGGCGCCAAGATCCGAATGGCAAGTCCTGGATGTTGAGTGCCTCAGTTGAGAGTTCTGAGCAGTGCGTGTAAGACTGTCTGAAGCTTATTTGCACCTGCTGCAGCTTCACTAGGTCCGGCGGAACTTTTTTCCTTTTCCTTTCTGCTTCTTTTCCTACAATGCGTTTCATCTGAAGACACGACCAGGTCCCTGAATGTGTGCAGGGGGACGCTATTGATTGAATGAAAATGGCGGCTTGACACAAAGCTGACTCAAGCGTTACTGTTGGTGCTATACAGACAAAAATTGGTTTTCAGTTTGTACATTCTTCAGGTTTTTTTTTTCCATCCAAGTCTGATTGAGAGTTTGTAGAAAAATGGCTTCAGATTTTCCACATACTACTCTTCAACATTCTTCCTAAATGTAACAATGTGAAACTCACTAGGAGAACGGCTGTTTCTGTTTCCTTTCAAAATGCTGCCACCAATATTTTCTGAATGGAAGACACCATCTTGTAGCATAAAGGGCCGAAAGGGGTTCTGGTCTGGCCGATGGTTGGTGGAGACATTTTGACTATATCTTGGACCTGCCCGGCCTCGCCCAAAATGGCGCCGGTATAAATGGGACTCGTAACTCTTTGCCCGCAAATGTATATCTAGAAAATGTTATTGTAAGTGGCCCTGTCGTATTTTAATTACAAAATGTACGTCCACCGATTCCGCAACTGTTAGACACCTTTGTTCTTGTCACCTAATGGCCCGCTCGTTACGTTCTTCTACAGTGTAAATGTCTCCTCATCATATACGATTTCAGTTTGCTCCGTGGCCGGCCCACGTGGTTATAGGCCCGTATTTGTATACTGACATTTTCACAATAAAGGTTTTTAAAACAAAACACGGTAGTAGTATTTTCATTTGTAAAGTTTTTACTTTTAGTGACTGTTTTCGAATCAGTAAAAGGCAAGTGAAATAAAGCAGTCCAATTACATGACGGATAAAAGGTATAATATGTAGGAACGCAGTAAAGATAAATGGTCAAGGGCAGTTGTGTTTTTCATGTCTGCAACATAAAGTGATCGATAAGAATCTGATAATCAGGCGTATCGGCGACTAAGACAGCAGGCCGAATCTCTTTTACTCAACGGCTCCGTCATGGAAGGAAGAAACGCCCTTTTTCTCGAAAAAGGAATATATTTTACTTGCAAGACAGTTGTAAATTTTCCGGGAAAGTACATTAGCCTGGAATATTATAACATATGTTTGAAAAAAAAATATTGTTCGAAAATAATAAAAAGCGTAATTTTTAGGTCATATGACCAAGCTTTTCATCATTAAATTAACAAAAGTAAAATGAACCAATGAAAAGTTTTATTAACAAGTCACATGACCTGTTATGCTTACGTTACGCGCTGCGCGCCGCGCCTCGGATCACTTCCGGGTGCGCTAACGCGGCGTGTCATAAAACGCATTACGCGACAACGTAGGTCAAGAATATAGTCTAAATGTCTCCACCAACCACCGTTCAGAACACAACCCCTTTCAGCAGTCCAAAAAGTTCTGTTAAATGACAACAGAGGGGACAGGCAACAAGAACCATCAGTCAAAGAGGGGAGGGCAAGTTCTTCTCTTCCGGGTCATGTTGGGGCGCTACCGGAACTGATCGAATTGGTAGTCTACAGTGTTTCTGGATGTTTCAGACTAAAGCTGGCGTCAGCATGAGACCACTACCATCTTGTAGCTCCGTCGTGGCCATTCCACGAGCAATCATGGCAGCCGCTCTCCACCAGAAGCCTGCGGGAGTCGGAGGCCCCCAAGACTTTTGTAGAATCTTCACGGCTGAGGGGACGCTTTTCGAGAATGGGACCCAAGCCCTAGCAGACAAGCGTCCGAGTTCCAAGGTGTCCCAGGGCCATTTTAGTGGACCAGGCCCAAAACCGAAGAGCCGGCCGCCATTTTGAGAGTCCTGTGGCAGCCGCCTATCGCTGCACCGCAAGAGCGGGCGCATCTCAACTACATGGTGAGCGAGACGCTGTAGTCGCAAGAGCGGGCGGAAAACAGCTGAATGGCGGAAGAGGCACAGTGTAGCAAAAGCGGGCGGAATGGCAACTAAAACGATAAAGGGGCGCCCCACTACAGCTTGTCTTCAGGTCAAACGGATTGTGGGACAAGGTCCAGAATTGAAGAGTCATCAAAAGGCAAAAAGTTCCGCCGGACCCCGGGAGCCGGCCGCCTATGTCGGGGGCGATCTCAGGCTACACCAGTGCTATAAGACTTGGGGAGGGTGTCGGAGCCAAGCGTCTTCTCCGAGTCCATGGCCATCACACCGCCCCTCAGGGGCCTCCGTCAAGCTGTTTAGGAAGGTAACATATCACATTGTTTTCTAATGCAGTCAGGTCCACAAACGACACTCACTTACTTTGAGAATAGTGAAGCTGCAGTAGGTGGAAATAAGCTTCAGACAGTGTTACAAGCGCTGCTCAGAACTCTTAACTATGGCACCCAACATCCAGAACTTATGCTATTTGAGAATGGTAGTGACATCGAAGCATCTCAGGGACCAAAACCATTAACGTACTTTCACGTATGAAAATCTTACTTGGGGAGGGGGCAGGAGCGAAGCGCCCCCTCCCAGTCAGCGCCACCACACCGTATGTTGAAAATCTGAAGCCATCGTTCTACAAAGTCAACCAAACTTGGATTGAAAAATCTAGAAAAATGTACAAACTGAAAACCAGTTTTGGTCTGCATAGCATCAGTAACAACGCTTGAGTCAGCTTTGTGTCAAGCCGCCATTTTGATTCAACAAAGCACAGGCATTGAAAAAGGCTGAAATTCAGAACTCTAAACTATGGCACCCAACATCCAGGAGCTTGCTATCCGGATCTTGGAGCCTTGTGCTGTTTTCGATCTATTCACACATCGGTCCACTACTGACATCATCTTATAAACCAACGTTATGTAAATAGTTTTTTAATAAAATGTTTTACCCTGTTTCTTTGCTGGTGTGTTGTCTATATTTTTAATATTTGCATAGGGTTTGTCATTATTTTGTGCGGGATGGGTGATGGAGCCGAGCTGTCTTGCAGCCCTCATGGTGTGGAGCTCAGTTCATCTCACTATTTTCGT
Source organism: Lissotriton vulgaris (assembly GCF_964263255.1). Classification (NCBI taxonomy): domain Eukaryota; kingdom Metazoa; phylum Chordata; class Amphibia; order Caudata; family Salamandridae; genus Lissotriton; species Lissotriton vulgaris. Next base: position 406,217,200 of record NC_141687.1, read on the forward strand.
ATTTCTCAAGAAGGGTTGTTCCTAATATTTCTATTTTAGCGAGGTCAAAAAGAGATCCAATTAGTGGCCTACTGATTTTGCTCGATTACTTTTATTTTTTTACACGATTTTTCACTATCTGCAAAGACTAAACAGAGTATTGCGACTTTGTGCTTGTTTGTAAATAGAGAATGATCCAAAGAGAACCAATTCTAAAACAGTAAATGCTTGGACAACAATCAATCAAATGGAGAGACAAGGAGGCACGACGGATTACAACGGGGGTAAAGGCCTGCGTTAACTACCCTTCAGTATCTGCAAAGAGAGAGTACTACTAAGGCAAAAGAGGGGAGGGGGGGGGGCAGCGTTCAAAGCACATCAGCGTGCATAAATACGAAAATGTTTTTATCTATCACGTACTTGACATTTTAAAGCTTTTCATATTTGCTATTAAAAAACCAATGAAATTCACAGAAAAAACCATAGGTTATAGTGGATATATAGTTAGGAATTTGCATTTACAAAACCTTGAAAATTCAATGAAAAAACCATAGGTTATAGGCCATATATAGTTAGGAATTAGCATTTACAAAACCTTATTTTACTCGCATAAAACCATTGAAATTCCATATATAGTTAGCTAACTATAAGCGCTAACTATATATCGCGCACCCGCAATCCACTGCTGATGATGTCACATATTACATCATTCATGACATGGTCAGTGACATCACTGATGACATCACTGATGACATCTCAAATGACATCACTGATGACAACTCAAATGATATCAATGATGACATCTCAAATGACATCACTGATGACATTACTGATGACAACTCAAATGACATCACTGATGACATCTCATTTGTCATCACTGATCACATCACTCATGTGATAATACAATGAACCTCTTCAGACTCTAATATAACCTTACATACACTCAGTATAAACAGACACTCACAGACTGTCACTCATCCATGGAGTTACTCACACACCTAGTCAGTCATGCAAAGAATCAATCACACCTCCATTTCCTCAACTATACAGTTATACACATCTTACTTATTCAAACATATAATAACACATATTTACTCTCTTATATAATCCCTGATACAAGCTCACAGTGATCGATACAGCCACTCACACATTCACTGGCTCTTATGTTCAGTTATTTATATATCTCAACTCTCACATGTATTGTGTTTTACATACGTACTTACTTGCACATGTAGCAATGAGAAATCCATTCACTCACCAACACACCCATGCACAGTCAACCGCCCATATAGCTGTTTCCACATGCACTCTTGAACTCATACTCCTAGTGAATCAACTGCTTACACATCTATGCACAGAGTCACGCACCTCCCAGCCACCCACACACACACTCAGCCTCCCATTCAAATATTTGGGCAACCAATCAATAACCCATATGGCCACTCTTATAGCTACTGATCAACACATGCAGCAGCTTACACAACATCAAACATACTGATGCACGAATTAAGACAGTTTAGTCACTAACCCATGTACTCAGTGAGACACATTTAATCACTCACTCATACAGTCAGTCATGCACCTACTAAATTCTTCATCCAGACACTTATACATCCACTCATTCTTCAATATGTGAAACATATTTAAACTTTACAGACACATACAATCACTGGATGTTGTGATCAGTGATGTCATCAGTGATGTCACTGACCATGTCATGAATGATGTAATATGTGACATCATCAGCAGTGGATTGCGGGTGCGCGATATATAGTTAGCGCTTATAGTTAGCTAACTATATATGGAATTTCAATGGTTTTATGCGAGTAAAATAAGGTTTTGTAAATGCTAATTCCTAACTATATATGGCCTATAACCTATGGTTTTTTCATTGAATTTTCAAGGTTTTGTAAATGCAAATTCCTAACTATATATCCACTATAACCTATGGTTTTTTCTGTGAATATATATATATATATATCTCTCTCTCTATCTATATATATATATATATATATATATATATATATATATATATATATATATATATATATATATATATATATATATCCATGACAACAAATTTTACTTGCTGTTCCTATTAAACAGTTCTTTTTGTGGCAGTGGGCCAGTTTTTCTCCATACATTGAGGGAGGTTATTTGGGGCTTGAGTTGATACTGCCTGATTAGTCTCACACAGACTTGGAAGGTCACAGAAAAATCCCACAGATCTTCAGGAAGACCTGAATATGGAAGATGTGTATTTCAGAAATAAGTCTGCTTTTGATATTTTCCTAAAAAACTATAGGCAAAAATAATGTTTTTCAAGCAAAGTCTTATGGTTAACAATAGAAAACTGGAGACCGCATAATCCTTGCTTCCTTGTCCTTAATGGATTTTTTTCTTGAATGCTATAAAATATTAAAATTCCCTTCTGGGTAAAGTATTTGAAATGACTTGTATCACAGCCTCTCAGTGTCCAGCTATCACCTGCCTACCTCTGTCCCACTTTCCTTTGCTACACAATTGCCCTCATGTATGTTGCTATTGGCCGCTGTATGACACCATTTTTATTTTGATAAATTCTCGTGTGTGTTGTTCTTGTCTTAGGAAAAAACCCATACCGTTTAACATGTTTAAAAAAAATATTCCGTTGTTGTAATGCTAATGGGCCTACACGTGAGGGTTCCGCTGCATTAAACTGTTGTATGTGAACATATATTAAATAAATAACGATTAGAATGTAATTTATCATAGGAGAGCCTGTACTTGAAAGACCGCGGCAATACATTGTGATTAAAAAGTAAGCAAATACTGTGTCAATTAGTCAATACAAAGTTTATTGTGTAGATTACTTGAAACCATGACAATAGAAAAGATTTAAAATTTAAAAAAAAAACATAATTGTACAAAAGCAAAAAATAAAATGCTAGTTACATGTCAAAACCGTATAATATGAATGGCTTTTGTGCCCAAGGAAGGGAGGCACTTGGTATTCAGGCTTTCTCTCTACCATCTTCCCTTTCACATATCTATTATGAAGGTAATGGGTAAAAGTAAATTAAAAAACATTTCATAAAATGAATAAAAAAGTTTCAACTAAGAGAAGACTCAATTATGGCATAAGCTAACTCTTTTTTTAGGAAGTCCTGCGCTGCTTTAAAAAATGTACCTATTCTTGCCAGTTCGAGGGGGACCATTGTACTAAAAATCCAGTTCATTGCTTGGTTGCATGTTCTTATGCCGTGAATTAAAGAGTGGCTTCAGTAAGATTCGACGGCAGTCAAGCAAGATCGGACAGCTGCACAGTAAATGTAGAAGAGATTCTGATTTGTAGCTGCAGAGTCTACACTTGACTACTTTAGACAGCAGCGGCCAGTTGGGATTAAAATCTTTGATTTGTAGTGCCAGCAATACTGTGTTAGATACAACCTGTACTTAAAAAAAAGGTGGAGCTCAGGATTGTGTAAAAGGAAAGCCTCCTTGAAGGTAATGTTTGCAATTAATACGTCATCGCTGCAGGTGTAACCGTATCAAATTTTCTTATCTCAGAACTTGGCTCCCGGTTTTTTATATAGTGTAATGGCCTTGATGTGATTGCCATTTTTACACCTTCGGCATGATTGCACATTTTTGTACGTAAGCAGGCAATCTGCGGAGACAAAAATGAGAAGTCAAATTCCTCGCAAATATTTATCAGCAAATATTTATTTTCTTACATATTCAATATAGCCTACAGTTAGACTACAATTTTGCACTTTCATTTTTCTACACATATTCATTTTATGAAAGAACAATGCCCGTTTCCTTGAATTTGACTGTTAGTGACCAAGTGTTGGAGCACGGACGCAGAGGCGTTGACTACTGCCTACCCCGCCCAAAGCTGTAAAGGAAACTTAATGGTGAAAAAAAACATGTCGCCTATCTATGCCGCTGCCACGCAGATGGACCTTGCTTGGAGGACTGGTTTATGCCCGACACTCGCTAAGCAGGTGCGCTGGAAAAGAGGCTAGCAGTTATATGGGTGAGGAGGACCTTAGTTGTGTTAGCAAGGCCCTTTCCCAGAAACACTTCATTTATATTAGGTCATTGCATCTGTCTTCACCTATTCGTAAAAATTCTTTAAAATATACGTTGTGTGGGGTTTGGCTTTATCTAGAGAAGTTTTTTTTTTCTCTCACATCATATTTGTTGTTGCAGTAATATAACATGATACTGCTTTACAACACCAAAGTAAGCTGACTTATTACACGGTTAATTCTTTATATTATGGATGCATTGTACACATACTAATAGTTTTTTCATTGCAGAAGACATTTAAAAATGTTTTAATAGGGAGGAGCTTCGCGGGCGACCAAGATGGCCGCGTAAGCTCGGAGCTCCGTGGACCGTCCGACCCACCGCAACTATCCTGTTTGAAATCCTGATCCACGTTGGTGGAATTGTATTGCTGGTGGTCTGCTGAGGCGGGGACTGCAATCGGCGTCCAAATCGGTGGTTCCTGTGCAAAGTTACGTCGAGCTGAACTCCGCTCCGTGACGGTGCCATTGTCCCTCCGGACTTCGCCACTTCGCATGATCGGACTGCGTAGTGCCCGCCTGCCGCCCTCAGTGGTGGAGTGATTGTGTCCCTACTTGTGCCTTCTACACCCTGGTCTTGCCTCCTTGGCCCCACCTGCCTTCCGGCTGCTGACCCGGACTTGTGGACACCTTGCCTTTGTTCTCTCGTACACATCATGGCGGGCAGAGGTGACCCAGACAGGACATCGAACAAGGGTGGCCGTGGCAAGTCGCAAACCCAGCAGAATCGCATTGAGCGATACGTGAATCTCAAATCACCACCTACATCGGGGGCCGTTTCTAAAGGGGCCCCATCGACGAGCCCGCCGGATGGATCGGACCTCACCCTCGTGGACATCATGGGTGCCATCACGAACCTCCGGACCGACATGCAGCAACAGCATGAAACCCTGAACCTCAAAGTGGACTCTATGGCCGTTGATATTACCCTTATAAGGGCCGACTTGGGCAAGACCAACGAGCGTGTGAAGGCGCTCGACATCAAGACCTCCAGCCTAACCGCCGACGTTTCCGAGTTACAGACTGAGGTCCGCAACCTGCGGATGACCACTGATCTATTCTCGGGGCGGCTGGAGGACTTTGAGGGGCGAGCCAGGCGGCAGAACGTCCGCATAGTTGGTGTACCGGAGGGGTCCGAGAATGCCGCGACGGACCTGTTTGTGGAGGACTTGGTCAAAACCTATTTGGCGCCCTCTGGACTGAGCAACTTTTTCTCGGTGGAACGTGCCCACCGGGTACCGGGTGGCCCGCCGAAGACGGGGGCGACGCCGCGACCGATTGTGGCACGCCTCCTCAACTTCAGGGACCGCGATGCGATCCTGCAAGCTTCCAGATCGCATGGGCCACTCCATTACCAGAATGCGGAGGTGCACTTTTATCCGGACTTCACCAGGTTGGTACAGCGCCAACGCCTGAGCTACGCGGGAGTGAAGAGGCGCCTCAGGGACTTGGGTCTCAAATACTCGATGATGTTCCCCGCGAAACTCCGTGTTGAACATAAGGGACGTGCCCTTTTCTTTGACTATCCTGAAAACGTCAGTGAATGGTTGGACACGGTTTCGCCACATCGGGATGAACAGGAGGATGAAGTTGGGGGCGCCTCGGGCGGAGCGGAACGGCAGGACTGAACAAGGAGCTGATGCTACCCCTGCCTCGAATGACTGCCGGAATTGTGAATCGTTAATTAACGGTCTATCCTTCATTCTATGGTGGGTGGCGGGACGTATTCATGGAGATTCCTTACTCCTCTGGGTCTTTCGTAGAGTAGTTAATGGGGCGACAGGCACACTGCTGGTTGGGGGGGCTTTTTAGTCTGATGCAGGGGTGCAGGGTGGGGGGTATGTTGGGGAGAGTTATCTTGTTTGTTGGTTTTTCCTCTTTTTCTTTTGTGTGGCAATGGGTCATTTGTGCTCCTGAACTGTATTTGATGCGGGTGTCTCGTGGTACTGGGTAGGGTGGGCTGTGGGGGGATGGGGGGTAGAAAGTTGCGAATTCTCAGTTGGAATGTTAACGGGTTAGGTGACCGTATTAAGAGAGGGGTGGTGATACAACTGATCAAACGTCACATGCCTGATGTTGTCCTCCTTCAAGAGACACACCTGGTGGGAAACGCATGTAAAGCTTTGAATCGCAAAGGCTACAAAATGGTGGCACATTCGGGGTTCTCTTCCGGTTCCAGGGGGGCGGGCATCCTCATGCGCGCGTCCCTTCGAGATAGATGTCACTTTGATTGACGACAGGGGGCGTTACGCTGCCGTGGCTGGTAGATGGGAAGGGCGTTCCCTCACGCTGTTTTCTGTATACGTCCCCCCAGGGCTTCAATCCAGAACCTTTCAGGACCTTGGTGGTGCCATCTTGTCTATGCCGGCTGGCCGGTTAATAGTGGGAGGTGACTTTAACTCGGTTTGCTCTGGTTTGCTTGATCGCCAACCGCCCCGGGACCTACGTAACCCACAGATGTGGCTGTCCTCCTTTCTCGAGTCTATGGGCCTGGTAGATGGCTGGCGTCTTTTACATCCTACGCTCCGTCAATTTTCCTTTCTTTCGGGTGCACATGGGAGTCTTTCCCGCATCGATTATGTCCTCACATTGGCGTTGCACGCATCGGCCGTTTCCGAAGCCCGCTTCTTGGCGCGGGGCATCTCTGCTCACTCCCCGTTATGGGTCTCTTTCGACTTTGGGGTGGCCCTGTCGGAACGACCGGCCGCGGTCAATCCGTGGTATTTTCGTAACATCAAGACCCGCTCTCTCCTGGCCAAAGCCATTGATCTTTACTTTTCCGAAAACGTGGGCTCGGTTAGGTCGGCCGTTACGTTGTGGGAGGCCTTTAAGACGGTGCTCCGGGGTGAGGCCCAGGCGCTCATCGCTGAGGCCCGCCGGACTAGGGATTCTGACCTGCTGACTGTTGAGCAAGAGGTCCTGCGCCTCGAGTCCCAGTTGGGGCCCGAGCCAGACCCCTCTATCTTGCATACCCTCTCGCTGAAACAAGCGGAGTACCACGATTTGGCCGCGAATGCCGCACTCACCCTGGCCAGAGAACAGCAGGGCTGTGTGTACGATGTGGGCGACAAGGCCGGGAAGTTGCTGGCCTGGCTAGACAGGAGGGAGATGGCTAGTCACGTGGTACCTGAACTCCTGGGAGACGATGGTGTGGTCCTTACGGACCCTAGTGCCATTGTCGACTCATTCGCTGGATACTTTCAGGGAGTCTATGAATCTGCTTCGGACTTTTCTGAGGCGGATTCGTCGGCTTTCCTTTCGGATATTGAACTTCCCTGCCTTTCTGAGGACGAGAGAGCGGACTTGGATAGGGACATCACCGCTGACGAGATTGCTTTGGCGATCCGCTCCCTGCGGACCGGTAAGGCCTCTGGGCCTAACGGCATACCGGTTGAACTGTATAGAATCCGCCCGGATGCGGTGTCTCCGCACTTGCGGAAAATGTTCCTGGAATCCTTTGAGAGGGGCTGTCTCCCCCTGGATCAGCGGCTGGCCACCATTGTGGTCCTCCACAAGGAGGGTAAACCACGTGACGTCTGTCGATCGTACCGTCCTATCGCTCTCCTTAACGTGGAACCCAAGGTCCTTGCCAAGTTGCTCGCCAACTGGCTGATTGGTGTTATTGGCGACCTCGTGCACCCTGACCAGTCGGGATTCATCCCCCACCGAAACACCGCTCTCAATTTGCGTCGCCTCCAGGGTGTCATGGCTAGATCCCACACCCTCGAAGAGCCAGCTGTCCTCGCGTCCCTTGACGCCACGATGGCTTTCGATTCTCTCGAGTGGCCATACCTCTGGGCAGTGCTGTCCAAACTTGGATTTGGACCGATCTTTGTGAGCTGGGTGAAGCTACTGTATGCGGATCCGATGGCTAATGTCACGGTCAACGGCCGCCTGTCGACGCCGTTCCCCCTGCATCGAGGTACTAGACAGGGCTGTCCCCTGTCACCTCTTTTGTTCGCCTTGGCCCTTGAACCGCTCGCAGCCCTACTGCGTGTGCATCATGACCTACGCGGCATTACGTGGGCCCCTGGCTTCGAAGACAGGGTATCCTTGTATGCCGATGATATTTTGCTCTATTTGACTTCCCCCTGCAGATCCCTTATCGTGGCCTGTGATGTGATCAGGCTCTTCGGACGGTACTCTGGTCTGATTATAAACTGGGCCAAATCGTCCCTGTATGTCCTTAAAGGTGATACTCCACGACTTCCCAGAGGCTGCAACATTCAGATTGCCACACGCGGCTTCAAGTACTTGGGCATCTACATCTCTGGTAACCCAAGTTGCGATACGACCACAACTTACTCCCTCCTCTCCAGCGTCTGCAGCGTGATGTAGACAGCTGGCGTAAGCTTCCGCTCTCACTCCTTGGCCGTGCCGCGCTGTTTAAGATGATGTCCCTGCCCAGGTTCTTGTACGCCCTGCAAAACGCCCAGGACCCTGTCCCGGCGCGCTACTTTCGAGACCTTGAAGGCCTCCTTCGGACCCTTCTCTGGGATGGTCGACCCCGCGTTGCCATCCACAAACTCACGCTCCCATGGTACGATGGTGGCATTGCTCTCCCAGACGTGCGCCGTTACTATTGGTCTTCTCAATTTGCTGCCCTCAACCACGGGTTCTATGGCCCTATGGATAGTCCCGGCTATGCCATGGATAGATGGCTGATGGGCGACGGTAACTATTATCGGGCCCTATACTCGAAGTCATTCGACCGGCGGTTGACGGGCCCTACACGTACGGCGGTCCACACCCGGCGGGCGGTCACTAAAGCACAAGGTTGGCAAGGCAGACTCACTAGGTTCACTCCCCTCTTTGATTCGGACATCCTGGGTAGACTATGGCACACCAAGGGGTTTGATAAATGGGACCTCATCGGCATCAGCAGGGTTGAAGACATGCTCTCCAGAGGCTCGATTAAGACCTTCCCCCAGTTGCAAACCGAATACCAGCTGGGTACGACGGAGTTTTTCCGTTACGCTCAACTGAGACATGCGCTGCTCGCGGCCTCACCGCCGGACGGCGACATTCCTGAGAGTTCCCCTCTGGAAGACAGGATACTGGATGGGCACATGCCGGACAGCGCGATCTCCCTTTCATATAAAAAATTGATCAACGTGCGCACGGATCTCCTCCTTAGCTTGCGGGACCAGTGGGTGGCGGATGGCCTTGAACTTGATGATGAAGATTGGCAAAGCGCTATTTCCTCCCCTAGGGAGGTTGCAATTTCCTCCCGTCTTCGCCTCGTGCAATTCAAGATCCTGCACCGGGTGTATATGACAGGGCCTCGATTAATGCGCATGGGATTCTCGCCTGACGGTCTCTGCCGTAGAGGCTGCGGAGCCCTCGCCACTTTCTTACACATCCTTTGGGAATGCCCAGTGATAGCCTCCTACTGGAGGAGAGTGCACCGAGTCATGGAGGAGGTTACTGGCGTGGTTGCCCACGCGAAGCTCGTAGATGCCTCTTGAACGTATGGGAGCCTTCTGACCACAGCGCTGCGCAGACTAGGTGGGTGACCCTTGGGAACATGGTGGCCAAAAGGGACATTGCTCAGAAGTGGGGTGCGTCCGCGGCCCCCCTGTTGGTACAGTGGAAAGCCAACATGGACTGGTGCATGTTCCGGGAGAAGACAGTCTATGTGGCAAGAGGGAGACCTCAAACTTGGAATAAAATTTGGGGGGCATGGAATGAGTACAGGGGAGACGTGTGCTTACCGCCTGAACCAGTCAGCCTGCATGACATTGTGCCACCTTGACCTGTAACGCCAACTAAGCTCTGATGTACTGTATTCTCCTGGTCCTTTCCCCCCCCCTCCTCCTTTCCATTCTGACATCTTATCCTTGACGTTTACTTCCCTGCCTTTCCTCCCCTACCCGTCCCTGACGCCCAGCTTCACATTGCCTCTATTGCCATTTTCGCGCCCTCGGGCGCCCTTTCGTTGAACCTTTCATCTTATTATAAAAATAACCTTCGATGATAATGTCTAAGATTGTTTGGCACTATTTCTCTCCTGTTACCCATGCTGCCTTGCCTCCGGGATGTCAGGCTGAATAGCTGTGTGCTCTGTTTTAAATAAAGGTTTAAAAAAAAAAAAAGATATATGTTTTAATAGGTGCACAGAAAACATGCCACACCTATTGACTTTGCCAATGCTTGTTTCATATCCTTCCACATCCGAGCATGATCCCAAGCAAGCTGATGAGTGTTGGAAGGATTCCCACCTCTTCACAACTCGAGGCACATGTGTCCACAGCACTAGAGACTTAGTGTTTTCAGAAATGTTCTGCTGGATCGGAAAGGCTTTTAGACTCGTTCCCGTTTTACTCCACCAATCGTATCTAATATTTTTAAGTTTCCATCATGTTAATTCCTGACTAATTGTGTCTTTTGTGTATTTGGTTGGCCTATGCCTGGAGCTTCCCAGCTGTACGTTATTTGGAGTACAAGCGCCGGGATGCCTCCGGGTCACTGTTCGCGCTATACAAATACGCCACATTTACATTTACATTTGGTAGTTTGTCATTCCCTCCATGCGCTAACTTATCTTCCACCCTCTAACTATGTACCTTAAACACACAAATTCTGTTCCTGCACTCTTGCGGCAGACCGGCTCATTTCCTGCTCATTGGTTAAAAAAATATAAATCGTATTGAAATGGCTTTGATAAGCTTTTTGAACTTTGTTAACGTGTGACGTTTCTCCGGGATTGGTGTCACAGGACCTGCGCCCCTGCTACTCTATCACAGATTGTTTCGGTGCAAACATGCAACAAATACCGCATTTGCAAAGTGCAGAAACATACATTAATTTTTGCTGGAGAGGCCTGCAGAGCATTGTCTGAGCGCAATTAAATAAGTATTTTTGGCAGGCTGAAAGTGGCTCAACATCTCGAACGCTCACAATCGGGATGTTCGCCTCCAGCAACACTATTTCCTACCACCCTTGTTAGTGTTGCAAGTTCCTGTTGTGGCCTTCGCTCTGTCTCCTTCCGCAGCATAGCAGCCACCTCCGAGCACCATGACGGAAACAATAACCTGAAGGTTTGACCACCAGTGGTGGCTGGTGTTTCTCAAAAATGGTGATGCATTCATAGGATACATTTTTGTTGTCACAAGCATTAGATGAATCATGATGCTGCTACAAATGTTTATTGTATTTAAAAAGCACAAACTCGATCTGACAATAAGCAGCGCTTTACATGAGCGCCAGTTACATTCACATTAATAATAAAAAAACAAGCACTGGCAAGCCAATTGATCTCACCTTTGGGACCTTATAATTGTTTAGCAATGCAACACTTGATGTTGTTGCACCAAGTATATTGTGCTGGATAACTAATACTTATAAGGTCCCAAAGGAGAGACCTATTGGCTATGCCAATGCTTATTTTAATTTTAATGGGCTTATGTGAATATTCAGCTTTCATTCATTTTTCTTTCTTTCTACCTATGGAGAAACATTCCTAAAGCATTGTTTCAGGAATGAGCTTTTTAGATATTTTTTTACAATAATGGCCTTGGCACAGCTCTTTTAAGTCGTGACAAAGCCTGATCAGACAGCACTGGGTGCAAGGCTCCTGGCTCCTGACTCGGGAAGTATCAGTTACCGTGGTATTTTCAGGATTGCACAGATTTTCAAGGCACGAATACGTTGGTTTCTTTCCTCATTTTTGCACCAACGTTTTGCAGTTACATGCAACGAACTGGCTGGACAGTTTCATTTCACTGAAGTGAAGACTAACTGACAGGTGCAAAATGTAGTCTTTTCAATGACTACTCATTGCAAATCATCGCCATTAGAACATTGCACCAGTTTAGTCATTGTAGTCTAGGAATGAGGGTGCAAAATTGCATCATCACAAGTGCATTTTTTTGTCACCCAGTCCTAGGAAATGTTAGTAGTTTTAGCACCTTTATGCTGCCACAATATTTAGAAATGGTTGTACATGGGGCAGCCAGCCCACCAATGATGTGAATCTCCCCTTTGGGGGGTCGATTCTGGCGCTATATAAGAAATACAATAATAATAATAATAATTAAAATTAAAAACATGTTTTATGTGAAAATTATTTTTTGACGAGCTGGTCTCGTCATAACGGCTCTGTGCCGCCCATACGCGATTAATTCCCCGCCTGTGCGGGCGAATTAATCAGTGGGCGGGGTAGTGACAAGACCAGCTCGTAATGAGCACAGCTCCACCGTGACTTATGACTGGCTGGTCTCGTCACGAGCATGCTCACCCCCGCACCATGGGGAAATTACCCCCGTAGCGAGGGGTTTAAAGCAAGGCCCAGGTGTAGAGGTCAACAGGCCCCACGACACAAACAAAAGCACATAACACCTTCCACATGCGACTGTTTCTTGGTTTAAGGGTGTCATACAGCGCTTGAGTGCATACTTCCAGGCTGCAAGACAGTAATGCCACAACAAAAGCAAAAACCAGTCTTTTACAAATAAACATCGTGTCTTATGGGGTATGCACTACAATGTGATGTGCCCTCTCTAGTGCCCCAAATAACTTCTGTTGACCTTGAAAAGCCAGATTACATATGTATGAGAGCAGCACGGTACCTGGAACGTAAGATGAATGACTCACTCCACTCACAGGGTTATCGGGGTGCAAATGGTCAACTGGGTCAAAGGTGCCAACTGTGCACATCTTAGGCGTGTTAGGGTCTTCTGGGTGTTATTTTGTATAATACAAAGATTTCCTCTATATGCCTCACTTTATTCATGAAGAGTGCACTTCAGTAAGTGAAAGGTCACCACCTCAACTAAACCAACACCATATTATATGTTGGCTGCATGTGTCCTATATTACCCAGATGCCTTTATTTATGTATCTGGCTTAGCATAACTCCAGTGTGGCTCCGTGCAGACTCTTTTAGGCCACCAGTTTCCGTAAAGCCAAGATCTGTGTCCACATCCTCAGTGTTTTTTTGGGACCTCTGAAGAACTTGTATCTGGAACCCACCAAACTCGGAGGAACATCAAATATGCTTATTAATTTTACAGCCTCTTGGTAATCATCCAGTTCTTCATCTCTCTGGACTGGCAGATGTGGTTGATGTTTGTGCCTAGATCTACCCTCAAACCCTAAGGAATGAAGCAGTACATTTTTCTGCCTCTCAGGTCTCAGTCTCATAGCACCAGTTGCCCCTAGATACGTTTCGAAGGCATCAAACCACTGCCTCCATGGAACAGGTAGTGCCCAAGGAGTGTCTAGAAATTGAGGTGGTGTTGAAACCGATTGCCCTAATCACTGAAACTCAACTTTTCTATAATAGATGCGACCCAAAGGTGAAAAACCTCTCTGAAGTTCTTTGCAATTATACTGTAGTTAGCACCTAAAAAGAAAAATAGATTTTGACACTATAGAAAGTTGTACACATCACTGTGTGCAAATAGTGTGCACATCACCGTGTGCCAATGCAGTGGTACTTGAGGTATAAGGCAGGTAATTTTCCCAAAAGCACGTAGAGAAGGACACCATTGCTAAGCGCAAAAAAAGAAGAAATAAGACACATGTGCTTTGCAGTGCCCTTGACAGTGGTACCGATGAAACCAAATACAATCAGAATGAGATAAAATGCGTTCCACTTCCAAAACTATTGTGCACATCACCAGGTGCAAAGAATGTAGTTACTTATGTCGAAACATGTTCACAGTACTTTTTAGCGCTGTTCATATAAGTAAAGAGTGCAACTGCTGATGAAATTGGGGTGCATATCACCGTGTGCAGCGAAAACAAAGCAAAATGTGGTAACCTGCTGTACTGTATTTTTCCCCATGCTTATCAATTATGTAAAGGGGCCAACTGCCTTTACAAGATGAACCAGTGTCTTTAAGGATCTCATGCTGTAAAACGGTCGCACATTTCTCTAAATTGAAATGGCTCTTCCATTTCACTGCAGTATGAGTGGCCTATCTATGTGCAATGCCTGATTGGTCCTTTTTTAAGGAAAAAAAAAGTGACGGGCACAGTGGATCATTGCATTAGTTTAAGCAGAACCCATCCTGCCAACTGCATTAGACTGCTTCGCTCAAGTCCACCTCTGGGTGTGTCCAAAGCTGAACCTGTCACCCGCCCCCCGCCCCCGACTCATCCGCTTGCGCTGTGGTCCCCTTACGGAAGGATGTAACCTGGTAATCCTAGTCGTCCAATTTCTGCTGTCTCTCAATGAGTCAAGGGTGGCAATTTCTCCTGGCACCTCAGGAATATGCCCAGGCCAGCAGATAGTAAGAGGGAAATCCTCTTCACGGCCACCCGATGCGCTTAGGCTCTGTTAAGGGGTTGCTTCAAATGTGCTTGTCGCTACAAACAATGTGGTAACAATGGCACTAGAGCGACGTTACTGATGAATGAAAGGTTTATTTCGAAGGAGAAACTTCGCCAGGCAGCTAGGTACAACATGTGTTAGTATTTTGTAGAAGTAAACTACTTAGGAAATCCGTTTTGTTCTTAACACCTGGAATGTAACAGACATGTAACATGCATCATAAATATAGTCTGAAAGCTTGCCTGACATGCGAGCAAGTCTAGGAGAAGCAGTGAATAACCCTTTTGTAGTGAGGACTTTGGTCAAAGGTTTATGATCGCTCCTGAGAGTGGAACGTGATCCCCAGATATAAGACCTGAAATGTTCAACACTCCATACACATGCTAGAGCCTCCCTCTATTACCGTATCTTTGTTTTCAGTAGGAGTGATGGGGACGAAGCAAGTAATAACACTCTTATTGCGGTCTAAATCAATTTGTGTGAGAACTGCACCTAATCCTTTGCTGCTGGCATCAGTTGTAACAATGCTTTTCAGAACTGGATCGAATCCTTGTAACGCAGGATCAGAGCGGATGTTGTTTTTAATGGTTTGAAATGCATGTTGATAATCTTCAGACCAATTGAAAACACACTTGATGGGAAAGGTCAAAAAGTTAGTGACAATTTTGTAATAGATTTCGGCCATCCCTAAGAATGTTTTGACCTTATCTTTATTGGTAGGGGAAGGTGGCATCCCCTAATGGCCTCAACTAAAGCTGCCTTAGATTCAACACCCTTTTCACTAATTTAATGCCCTAAGTAATAGACTGAATTTTTTCCAAATTTCCATTTGGAAAATTGTGCTGTTAGTCCTTTATTATTTAAGATGTTTAAACCGTCCTCGAGTTTCAAATCGTATTCCTCTCTAGTCTTTCCCATGACTAGGATATAATCTTGAAAGATTACTTTTTTGACATGTTTAAAAAGTTTGAACATTAGTCGTTGAAACATCGCAACAGCTGTGGCTAACCCAAATGGTACACAAACAAATTGAAAACACACAAAACAGGTAGTGAATGCTGTGACCCAATGACTTTGCGGATGCAAAAGGACTTGGTGATATGCGGACGTGAGATCGATTTTTAGTTAACAATTTCGCTCCCTTTGAGCTAAAAACATACTGGTTTTCAGAGACATCATCTTTTTGGAAGAAAAAAATAATTAAAAAGTTGAAATAGCCCCTGCTTCAAAAGACTTATTTCTCCCTTTTTTCGTAATCTAGGTCTATCCCTTTCTCGTAGCATTTAGTTTTCCTTATTTCCCATTTTGAATGTGTGGACTCATAGGTATCTTTAATCAGCTATGCAGTTGAGTTGACACTTTGTAAACCAAAAAAGTTGTTCGAACTAAGGATGTGTAAAAATAGAGAGGGATATAATTAGGCCTGGGCAGAATTTCGAATGTGCTGGAGTAATCAGAGTAATTTTGGTAATTCAGGGTTACTCTTTATGTGGAATTGCCAATATTTACAAGATTACTTCTCTTTGAGTAATTTATGGGGGAAATCCTACAAGAGGACATTTAGCAAGCAGATGCTCAAGCTTGTGGTCTGCTATATTTAGTGCTGTTTTTTTTTTTTTTAAACATCTTTTTATTGAGAAAAACATAGAAAAACCAATAACATCGCGGAATGAAAGGATAAGAAATATACATACTAGGCGCTATGGATGGAGGACTATCAATAAAGCCTACTCACAACTACATCGGTTATGCGACCGTATGACATTCAGGATAATCAAACAAATGCCAACCACCAACCCCACTTCCCCCAAAAACAGGATAAACATTGAACAGAAGTCCAGAGTAGAAGGGAGGGGGGTGGGGGAGGCGTAGTAGGAAGACGGTTCGAGACTACAGCCGCATGCCGAATACAATAACAGATGACGTTACAGTTGGCTAGTTTATGCTAATAATACCCCCACCAGAACCCATCCACCCAAAACACAAATTCGCACCTCAATAAGACCACCTATATCAGGATACTAAAGGATTTCAAACATAAAAACTACAAACACTAACAAGATGAACACCCCTCCCCCCACCCTGCACCCCTGCATATGGCTTGCGCCTGCCACCGACCTCCCGTAAACACCATGGTAGCGAATCCCACTTCAGCAAGCCCACGGTGCCAAGCCCCAACAATCAGTCTCATCCTTGACCCTTCCGATCAGCCGTGCAAGCCCCTTCCGTACAGACTGTCACCTCCGCAGGATAGTCAAAATGCAGAAACAGTTCAGTAGAGTTCCTTCCGAGGCGAGGCAAAGTTTTAGAGTCACTGGGAACTCCATCGACATCGACTATTTCCCTTCACCGCCAGGAGCTCCCGACATCTTTGTTTCTGCGATCGTGAAAAAGGTGTCGGATAGGGGAAAAACGCTGTTTCGTCCCGTAGACAGTCCCCCCCCCCCCCCCCCCCCCCCCAAGAGTATCCGGAAAGGAAGCACCAATTAATCGACACACAGTGAGCGACGATGGTGGGCTCGGCAATCCGTAGAGAGCACCGAATTCACGGTCATCGGCCATCACACTGACATAAAGCTCCGACACCCCTCGTGGCACAGGACTCGTTTCTGTTACAAGGACCTCCGAGGGTGGTGTAGGCCGAACAGGATATTGCAGTGGATCAGGTTCTGGTCTCTCATACCCATGTCCATATGTGACCGCTATCATTTTGTGGACAATGGACTCCACATGGGAATGTAGTGCCCCGATAGCTGCCAGTACAGTCCGCATCGACGGTTCAGACTTAGTCCGTCCCACTGCATTTCGTTCAGAGTCGACTATAATCGAATCCCCCAGAGACCCGGTCATCACCGGGGGAACCGGCAAAATTGGGACGGACTGTCACGGAGGGAGACACAGGGCGTACCAAGGCCACAATCTACGCTCTGCTACCGCAAGCGAAGACTCCAACCCAGCGAACACCGGCGGCGGCAAACCGGGTCTCCGGGTCAGGGACCTCCGCCCAGAGCCACACTCGTGCCCTGTAAACCCTCCGTCGATTTTAGGCCAGATCGACAACCGCCGTCAAAATCGGGCTTAGAAAGTTCTCCACATCCAAAGACCGGACCCTGCTGATCATCCACGGCCGATGTTGTTCAACTGGAACCCGGCTGAGCCAGTACTCGAGTCCCCGACTCACAAGCTGGTGTAGGCCCCAAACTGAAACTCTACATAACTCCGTCCACCGAGCTGGTAAACGTCCCGGGATCGCTCCAAAGTACAGCACAGCAGTTCACACGCCCGGAGGCAGGGTGTAAATTCAGGATTAGTAGCAGGATCATCCGGCGGGGGACGGAGGTCGGCGGAGCCGGGAGCCTAAGCCGGCATCTTGGTTGCTAGCGTAGCTCCTCCCCCTAGTGCTGTTTCTTTGTGCAAATTAGGCACCCTTGCGTCTATTCTGGGTGCAAGGGGGCACTTTGCGTTACGCAAAATAGCAGTAGGTGCTAGTAGTAAGATGGGGGCGGGAGTTGGGGGGGGGGAATTCTAGCCCAAGAGCACAATTAGCGAGTGTGAGCAGCTGCTCATGCTTGTTGTTCGTTTTCTGTTGCATTTAGCACTATTCTTAGTGGAACATGTATCCTTGCGTCCATTTTGGATGGCATTTTTATGCTAAGAAATAGCGCTAAACACCAAATTACTCTTCTCCATAATTTAAACGTAATCTTGCAGAATTCGTAGGTAATTCTATATGATCGCGCTACACAGAATTACATGATTTACACCTCCTCCTAGATAAAATGCAAAAAATAAAAGCAGTTAAAATATAGAGACTTTCTTGGCCATACCTCGGTTTCCATAATTTATGTATTTTTCCTGCACAGAGGAATTGGATGTACAAGACTTTCGTGCTGATTTTGAAAACAAGCTAAAAGTTAATTGTACTCATTATTGTAATTGTAGAGTATGCATTCACAGTTTCAGTTTCTTCTGCAATCCTTCACATAGTCTATGGTCTGCCTTCATCAGTTTCAAGGACGTTGGATGGATCCTCTGCGGCCATCCAAAACCTCTTGTTTATAAGGAGATCTCACTCTGGTGGGCTGCAAGATTAGAGGGTGCACGGGAGCAATCCTTGACCTTTCACATGAGGCTTCTTCTAGGGTTCCAGCAATAATTAAATAACAGACGTTCACATTGGACAGGCTGGAGTGTGAAATTATCTGTCTCCTTTGTCTTTGGGTCTAGTTTCTAGCTTAAATGGTGGATATTGAAATTCAGACCTGAACATAAGTGGTTTGCTACACATTGTCCCCTCTGTCTGATACAGCTTGAAAATCTTCTGGATCCAACATTAAATGTAGATGATTCTCCACATGTACAAGTCTGGTGCCACATGCTTCAGTCCTGAAAGGTACTGCACATAAAATCAAATGCTAATTCATACAATACTGTCAATAATTGTTTTTTCAACTTCTGCACTATTTATTTATTTAGAGATTTGTAGAGCGCGCAGCTACCTCCGACGGAGGTGTCCCAGCGCTAGAGACAATATCTCATAAGGTTCAGAAGGGATCAGAAAGAAAAAGTGGACTAAATCAGGGAAAAGATCCAGGTTTCTTTCGAAACAACGGCTCAGAAGTCAAGAATCTCAGTTCTGTTGGAAGGTGGTTCCACAGTCTGGAGGTGGTCACTGCAAAGGCCCTGCCTCCCGTTCGTGCTAAACAAAAACGGGGGCAGATCATGAGGTGGAGATGATTAGATCTGAGATCTCGGGATGCTTGTGAGATCTTCAGTCTGTGTCTCAGATAGATGAGGCCTCGACCATTAAGAGCTCTAAATGCCAGGGTCAAGGATTTGAACTGTATTCGTAGTCTCACTGGAAGCCAGTGAAGTTTAATCAAATGGGGTGAGATGGAATGCCGGTAGGGGATATTGCAGATCAGCCTGGCCGCTGAGATCTGTACTGTCTGTAAACGA
Source organism: Lissotriton vulgaris (assembly GCF_964263255.1). Taxonomy (NCBI): domain Eukaryota; kingdom Metazoa; phylum Chordata; class Amphibia; order Caudata; family Salamandridae; genus Lissotriton; species Lissotriton vulgaris. Next base: position 406,236,493 of record NC_141687.1, read on the forward strand.
TTTATGAGATACGCTGGGGCTCCGGTGTACAGACTATTTGCATAGTCCAGATGGGAGGTGATGAGGGCGTGGACTACTATCTTGCGTGAATCGAGTGGCAGGAAAGGGATGATTTTATTTAATCATGCGGAGCTTTCCGAAGCATGACGCTGTCACTTTGGGTCTTGCAGGAGAGGGCAGTGTCAAATTGGAAACCAAGATTACGGGCCGCTTGGACAGGTACAGGAGGCGGGTCCAATTCGGCAGGCCACCAAAGGCTGGAAGAGATGGGGGATTTCTGGTTGAAAAATAGGACTTCCGTCTTGTCTGTATTTAATTTCAAATTGTTTGAAGACATCCAGGCTGCGATATTCACTAAGCAGTGTCGAAAGTTTAGCAAGGAGCTTTCAGAGTGATCTTTAAAGGAAAACACCAGCAGAGTGTCGTCAGCATAAAAGATCACTCTGACGCCCCATGCTTCAACCAGTTTTGCGAGAGGTTTCAGGTAAACATTGAAAAGGAGCGGGCCAAGGGCAGAACCCTGTGGTACCCCCCATGTTAACGGTTTCTTAGTGGAGAAGAAAGAGCCCAGCATTACTTGTTGGAATCTATCCGTGAGGAATGATTTGACCCAGGCAAGAGGGGTCCCGCCAACTCCCACCTCCTGCAAGCGTATAAGTAGTGTTTCATGGGAGATGGTGTCGAATGCTGCGGATAGGTCGAGGAGAACCAGCATGGTCTCCTCTCCCCTATCCGTGCATTCGCGAATCAACTCTGATACTTCAAGTAGAGCAGATTCGGTGCTGAAGTCCGGTCTGAATCCTGACTGTGAGTCGTGGAACAGCGAATTTGTTTCAAGATAGTTTGACAGCTGTTCTTGTACCGCCTTCTCGAGTACTTTAGCTGGTTTGGGCAAGAGCGAGATAGGGCGGAAATTGCTCAAGCATACTGGGTCGACTCCTGCTTTTTTTTTAATGGGGATTAATACCGCATGTTTCCATATGGGAGGGACAACACCTGAGTATAAGGAGGAGTTCCAGATTTCAAGCAGGGGGTTGATGACTAGTGGGGCAATTTCATTCAGGGTCTGGGCCGGAGCTGGGTCCAATGGGGAACCTGATTTGCATTTTAAGAATAGATTAAGACCATACTCCTTGGTAAGAGGTTTGAAAGTGGCGAATACTTTTGTACAGGGGATGTCAGGATCTAAGGTGGCTTCTATCCGATTCTGAAGGATTGTTGTCGTAATGTTTGCGATTTTTTTCCAAAAAGAAATCAGATAGGTCTTCGCTAAATGCTTGAGAAGGGGTGACGGGTACTGACAAAGCAGTGGGGTTGGTAAACTCTTTAACGATATTAAAGAGGGTCTTGGTAGAGTTTTTTGCATTAGTAATAGTTACTGCAAAGTATTTACTCATCGTGTTGCGTTTGAGTTTATGAAACTCTTTGAGGGCCTGTCTGTAGAGAGTTTTGGTTGCAGAATCATAGGTCCGACGCCAAAGGCGCTCCTGTTTTTTACAACGGCTTCTGTTTTCCCTTAATTGCGGGGTAAACCAGGGAGCTGAAGGTTTTGATCTACGGGAAGTGAGGGTCTGAAGGGGCGCGACTTTCTCAATGGCGGTCATGAGATCTTTATTAAATGTGATGACCGCTTCATTGAGATCGTCAGGGAGTGCGTCTAAACTATTCAGTTACGTTTGTTCTAGGGCATTATAAGAGATCTTGTGCCATTTTCTGCCTTGTGCTCTGGTAACAGATTCCTTCGTAGGAGGGTGGGATAAGGATACCTCGAATAGAATCAAGAAATGGTCAGACCATGTCATAGGTGTGGAAGGAAGGATTTTAAGCTTTGCACAATTAGAAAAAATTAGGCCAAGGGTGTGTCCCGCAACATGGGTGGGGCCCTTAACCCCTTGTGTCATATTTAAACTTAGCATGGAATCTAGGAGGTAGGTGGCGCGACTGCAGCCACTGATATCTACGTGATGGTTAAAGTCTCTTAGTACCGTGAAGTGGGGGTGTTTAAGAGATAGATCTGCAGTGACTGTTAAAAGTTCAGAAATGGCAGACTGTGGGGTAATAGGGGGGGATATAGACCAGAATCCCTGAGAAAATAGCTGTAGAAGTGTCGGATGTGGAGAAATATAGTGCCTCTATGGGTACTATATTTGTTATTTTTCTCAACGTGATCGACAGGTGAGTCTGTAGGATTACCGCGATTCCGCCTCCCGACTTGGATCCTTCACGACTTATCCCTGTAAGGCGATAGCCCGGGGGCAAAGCAAGGGAAATATCTGGGTTGGAAGAGTCTTTAATCCATGTCTCAGTGAGGAACAGTAGGTCCCAGGACTTGGACGATAGCAGTAGCCAAATGTCGCTTGCGTGGCATGGTAGAGAGCGGCAGTTCAACAGTCCCATAGAATATGTTTTTATGGGTGCCGGATGACTATCTAAAGGAGTGTGAGGAGAAAAGGAAAAAGGGCAGTTCGGACATTTAAACAGGAGAGGATTAGTCAGCAAGAGGTTGCACGGTGTTGAGGAAGTGCAAGTGGTCTTTCTTAGGTTGATGAGCTGTGATCTAGTCCAGACCTGCTTGGGTGCTGGGGGAGAACCGGCAGCACGGCTTGCCCTTGGCCCGGAGCTGGCGCGGACGGGCGCAGACGGGCTTGCCGTAAGGCGCGCCTTTGGCGCGCAAACGGCGTGCCCGCTGCGCGTCCTGAAGATGCACATTTTTATATGTGAAGGTGGACAGCAAGGGTGGGCGCGGCCCCGAAAAGGGGCCTGGCCAGCGGGTTCGCCGGAGATGGCGGCAGGGTTTACTTTGTGGTCCCGTGGCAGCGCTAAAATCCGCTGCACGGACAAAGCAGGAGCGTGCTAGGGCCCCTAAACGAAGTGAGAGAAGATCAGGTAGGTTTAAAATACACCACACAGAATTGTGACACTCAAATTTTTAAAAGTTTGCTGAACGTGCTCCCGGCTTTCGCCTCAGGAGATTAGTCTCTGAATGGCGCTTGCAATCAGCGTCATTTAAATTGTATTGGCGGGGGCGGGGCCTCGAAGGGGCGTGGCCTGCGAGTTCGCCGGAGATGGCAGCAGGGTTTTTTTTTTTTTTTTACTTTGTGGTCCTGTGGCAGCGCCAAAATCCGCTGCACGGACAAAGCAGGAGCGTGCTAGGGCCCCTAAACAAAGTGAGAGAAGATCAGGTAGGTTTAAAATACACCACACAGAATTTTGACACTCACATTTTTTAAAGTTTGCTGAACGTGCTCCCGGCTTTCCGCCTCAGGAGATTTGACTCTACAGTTAATTAACATACGGGACTGCTGCAACCGCCATACTTGGCCATGTACACCACTCAAGTCTGTCTATAGCCACACACTTGACTGAAGCAACTACCCCTAGTCCCCCTGATTGAGATGCTTCTACATTGAACACTGCAGTCAGCAGCTGTGACTCAGCTTGATAATTTGCACAAGGAACATTCCACATATAGTATGGCCCCTCCTAGTGTGCATTTGCAGATGTCAGATCTTCAATGTCCAAATGTGCAAGGAAGCTTCTAGAGACAGAGACTGCTTCCAGAGAGCTAAAAGAATTTCAGTCAGGCTAAACTTTAAGGCAATGTGTAAAGTATTTATGCAGCACACAAATAGTAATAAAGTAAAGACACTTCACAGGAAAAATCACACACTAATTTAGAAACAAAAAGCAAGACGTAATAAAGTATTTGACACTAACATGACAAGGCTTCAACTAGTAAAACTGGAGTTATGAATTGTTAAAGGTTAATTTTAAAAATAGCACAAAAAATATCAAAGCGCCAACCGTGGGAACCTAGTTGCGCGAAACCAGGGTAAAGTTGAAACTTGCGGCCAACTGCGGTGGAGCGTGGTTCGGATACACAAAGTGGATTGATCCATGTCTGCACTTACATTCGGGTTTAGAAGAACATTTGTTGAAAAGCCCCTGGTGGTGTCTGAGGAGTAGGTGGCATCATCTGGGAGCCACTGGACGAAGTTGTAGAGATGATTTCTACTTTCGGACTTAGTCTCTTTTTTGGAAGTTGAAAATCTCCAGCAAAACAAAGCTGCCGGCTGTAGCCGATGAGGACTCCATGAGGCGGGATACCCCTTCTGTGAGGAGCCTCCGAACAGGATTTGCTACTGCGCAGAAGAACCTAACAGGAGTTACCTCCAAGTCAATCCGACTGGCAATGCACCATGGGCGGATCAGCAATCAGATAGGTCCTGGGGTCCTCTGTGGTATCTGAGCACTTTTGGGCTGAAAAAGCAGTCGGGCCCCTTTTAGCACCACTTCCAAGGATGCAATATCGCTTGGAGGGTCTGGACTCACTCATGCTGGGTCCAGGTGCAGGTTCAAGATGGTTGGAGCCTTATCTATCCCTAATGCGCTTATTAGGAGGCCAGCCAACTAGCCCTTGAAGTCACTTTGGTAGCCCTGGGTTCAAGCAGAAAAACAGGTCTCAAGCAGCAGGGTAGTCCTCTGAAGACACATGGCAGACTTCAGGCAGTAGGGCAGTCCTCTTGGTGCACCAGGACAGTCGTCCTCTGATGTTTACAGCAGGCCACAGCCAGAAGGTCAGTTCTCTGAGACCCCGCAGGTCCTGAAGAGGAGTGAAGAGTGGTGTAGAGGATACTAATTTCTTACCTGGTTCCAGCTTTAAAATGGGAGCAATGTCTAAACCCCCCCACCCCACATGCGCACATACAGATGGTTTTGGAATTTTCTTCCTCCCCGATCCAAGGATGTCTTGGAACACAAAAGGCTAGTGTGAAGTTATTTGTGTTTGAGCTGAAGCAGCTTCTTTGAGGTGCAAGTGAGACTCTGCACAGCTCCATCCTACCCCCTCCTGTCAGGATGGCCCATCTTGCCAAGACCTAGTCCCCTTAATGTGTGACTGTCTGGAAGGAATATACAAAGGGCAGTTGCCAACTATACCAAGACATGCGACCCAGGAAACAGGCTGCAGGCACCAAATGATTATTTTCTAAAAGTGGCACTATCAGAGTTGTGATTTAAAATCCAACTTTACCATTAAAGACGTCGGGCTCCTCAGCAATTCCTTCCTGCTTTGACCAGTCCCTTATGTCATAGCTTATATGGGATTCCAAATACTGGGTAACACCAGTTGCGGGAGTGGGGGATGTGGAGTTCATAAGAGCAGTCTTATACTAGACTGCAATCTCATATTGAACTATACCGAGCAGATACCTCCAGGATGCAGAATCAACTTGAGGTGCACGCATTTGCTACATTTCTTCGACACAGATTAATGTCTCAGCCTGTGATGCATGTTTGTGTGGCTCATACATGACTGTGGACAGCCACTTCCACAATTCATGTACAGCTTCTTGTAAAAACTTGTGACAGGCAGTAGCAAGTTTTGTAGTGTCACTTCATTCTACAGAGCATACTTTGTTCTCCTAATTGCCCCACCTGTACTTCCACACTCTTGTATCATTTTAATGTGTGTTTCAACTCGAAAGTGATACGTTCTTCAAAAAGAAGATGCACCAGGAAAGAAGTTAAATTTCGCAAAGTTAAATCTATTATCTTCATTTATTGATTATTTGTATTGTACAGATTAAAAATTCAGCCAATGCGTTCAAATGCAGACTGCAGGTTATTGTTGCTGTTTATTGGAATTTAGTCTTGAGGTGGGACAAGATTTGTTCCCTTTATACCATCTTATGCCACTGACTGAACGCTCGCCACACTCCGAATACCCCAATCCAAAACAGATGATTTGAGGATAGCGCAGAAGGCCAGGAGAGAGGGGGTCAGATCTGAGGTCACCCTTCTATGGCAGGACCTCCGTAAAGTGGCAGACCAAACGACAGAAGTAGAAATGCGAATATCCTCAGTGGAACACAACCGATGAGCCCTCAAGAAGGAATTCACTAGGTGCTTGACACCCTCCACGTCGCCTTTCGGAAGGAGGAGCAGGCGACTTCAATGGGTTCCCTCTCCAACGAGGCGGTGATCGCGGTTCTACCTAAACATATGAGAGATACACTCCTGTGACAGCTACAGGCCCATCTTCTTGTTAAACTACAATATTAAAATTCTGGTCAGCGTCCTGGCAACACGCCTGGGCAAGGTCATGCCCTCCCTGATTCAACACATGCAGATTGGCTTTGTGCCTGCCCGCTCCTCCAGGAACCACCTCCGCACCCTGGCCCTAACCCTTTGGATGGCCAAGGACCTTCTGGTTGTCGTAATGGCCCTCTCCATAGAGGCTGAAAATTCGTTCCACCGCATTCAATGAGACTACCTTTTTGGCTGGAATTTAAATGTGTACAATATAAATGATCAGTACATGAAGATGATGGACTTAACTTTGCGAAATTGAACTTCTTTCCTGGGGCACCTTCCTTTTGAAGAATTTCTTGTCTCTGGTCTCCAGTGGCATTCAACGGCGCAGGTGCCAGAAGTGTTATACACAGGACCTTCATTTTGAAATACTGGATTGAGGTGCAACATCAATGGTCCGCCGCTGTTAGCTTTTGAAAGTTATAAGTTGTTATAAACGTTAATTCCTCCAGCACTTTTCGTCAAAGCTTCAGTCACTTGGAGAATTGAGCGTTTCATTTTTAGTCCTCGCCTACAGACAGATTTTAGCTATATGCTGGTAAAGATCTTTTGTGTATATTACCATTACTTGGAGTCCACTTTCGGTCAGTAATTTAGATATCATTGGTTGGCCTTCTTGGCAAACTCCTTGATTTGATGGCTTTCCTTCCGCTTCTTGCTTGTCTCTCTCCTGGAGGATAGCTTTTTTACCATCTTATTTGTTGGATTCCTTGTATCCTTCCAAGGATGATATCAGGGAAGTACTTCTTTTCATTTTCTTCCAACAATCCATAGGAGTTTGCATGGTTTCTTGCTCTCTCCTTGTGTGCTGATTCCCCATGCTCCTTCCCAGCTCACATATAAGTCCCCATCCCACCCTGTTCTACTAGGCTTTCTTTCCCCTCCTCCTCTCCCCCAGCTTTTATGTTGCTCTTCGTTGCTTGGCGGCATTTACTAATACTCGCACTACTCTGTTGCTTTTCTCCCCCTCCCTGTGTTGTTTTTTTTGTCCCCATTCTTTTTTCTGGAGGACCTGCTAGCTGCAATTTGATGCCTGCCGATCCTTTCCCTATGGTTTGTACTTTGAATTTTTTTTTCAATTTACCTATCTAAATATACACTCCACATCATAGGTCTGTAAATCAAAAGTAAATAAAGTTACTTCTGCAGTGCCATGGCTCATACTTGCACATATATGGTAACAACAAGTTTTAGGAAACCTAAAAGATCTCTTAACGTCTTTCAAATGTGAAACCATCTGATTTTGCCAGTGATTGGTTACTCAACTGTCCTCGGTGGGTTACATTTACACTAAAATTAAGGTAACAACTTGAGCACATCTGTTGGGTAGCCATGCAAGATATTCTGAATGTATCTTCTGGCCAGAATGTACCTTATAGGCATAGTTACAAAGATTAATGGCAGCCAAGGTTAGAGATCACTAACATGGAACAGGTACATATATGGTAGTATTTATTCGCAGAAAAGGTGGGATGGAAGGGAGGTAATCAAGTATACAACCTAATAAATCTAAAGGAATAGGGTGTGACCAGCTTAGTTCTTGGGTAGCTTCTCCTAGTTTCAACCGGTACTCCCAATTCTGAGACACCCCATGATATCAGACTCGGAACCATGACGAGACAAAGCAACGGAACATGCAAGTGACCGATAAAAGAAACAAGCATTTGCAATGCAATAGGTCTCGCGTTTACGAGAGCTTGAGCTATTGGCATTGTAAATGACAATGCCTTTTATTTGGCTTGTTTTTGAAACCGATTAATAAAAGGCATTGTCATTTACAATGCCAATAGCTTGAACTCTTGCAAATGCGAGACCTATTGTAAATGCGTTAGTGCTATAAAATGGTTTTTTAAAGCGTCAGAGAGCATGTCTTGCCTGCAACAGCAGGCAGGGCAAAGCGATTTGAGAAAATAGTGTTCGGAGGGTGTAATTAAAGCATACAGAGTAACTACATGGGTAACGGGGTGTTGCCATGGGAGGGTACAAAATAAGACAAGGCAGTACTAAGGAGGGACTACCAAGCATATTGACCAATGAACACCCACAGTTTACAGTGGACAATGACACAAGCCAATGAAAAATATGGGCGGAGAGTGGTCGGAGCTTCAAGTCCCTACATGAGTACATCGTGCCTCACAGAGATGCGCATGCGCTGGCCAGGCTCGACCTAAAAACCTCAGTGCTTTCCATCTGCTGTTTTCATGATGAACCCTGGTTTAGCCTTGTTACAATGGAAGGAGTGTATGTGTGTAGGCTGCATGGTTTAACCACTGGGCAAGGTTTACTGCCTTTTAGTACATCACAAACCTTGTTCTTACCTTGTTACATTTCTATTGGCTAATTCAGCATGCCATGTTGCAATTGATTGCTTTGAACCCTGCGATATAACAAAATTAAGATTCCATATTATCGTTAAAGTAATTGTATTACCATTTTGAAATGAGTATGTATAAAATAGAAGTACAGATAAAGTCCGTATTTTGAATGATGCAAGCGGCAGTGTGTGCTTTGCTGGGGTCTGCAAGGTGGAATTAAAATATATTTCCTCAAAATATGCAATTGGAATCGGCGTGAAAACATGTTTTTAAAAAAGCCATGCAGCTGGTGTGCACGGCTGCGCAAACAAGCTGCCTGTACTAAATTCCTTCAGCTTGGCAGTGCGCTTTGGAAGCCAGATGCCAATTTTGCTGAACAAGTAATTCCCTTCACCCATTTTCCTCATTCTTGCTCAAGCTGTGTGTGTCACCCTTCGTTTTCTACTTAGCACTACAAAACCCTTGAACTTGAGGTTAAAGCTGACCATATGGTTTGTTAGGTAATAAACAGCGACCCTCCAATGTTGATGTCACTTGATGCCTTCATTATGAATTATGCATCAGTTGAATCCACGTCCCTATATGGTATCTGTCATTAGTATGAAAGAATACCACAGTTTGGAGGTGTTTGGGCCAAATGGGATTATATTAAATAATTGACGGGGTGGTGTTATATGTTGAGAGAAGCTCTCAAATGTGCACTGTAAACATATTATCACTTAGTGATTCCTTAACGCTCTCGGAGGTAAAGATGGCTCTGACAAAGGGGGCTGCTTCAAAGGCCCCAGGCCCTGATGCAGTACCACTGGATCTTTTTAAATATAATTTGGATTTTTGGACCCCATTACTCCTGAATGTATTTAAGGCAATAACGTTGGGGCCCATCCCGATTTCTTGGAAAGAGGCAGTGGTGGTACCCATTTTTAAGAAAGGTGATAAGTCTGACCCACGCTGTTATAGGCCAATATCACTAATAGACGCGTCATGTAAATTAATGGGTAGGGTGATATTGGCTCGCCTTGAGACATGGGCGGAGTCAGTGGGGGCTATTGTAGACTCCCAATATGGGTTTAGAAGAGGGAAAGGGACTACCGAGCAGTGCCTAAAGTTAGCACTAATTATGGGCAAGTACATGGGTGCCAGGAATAGTTCTATTCATCTGGCATTCATGGACTTGACCAGTGCTTTCGACACTGTTTGTAGGGGAAAGTTGTGGCGGATGATGGAGTCTATGGGGTTTGAAGAGCCTTTGATTACCCTGCTCCGCAGGCTCCATGCCACCACAATGGTGAGAATTAGATATGGTCCTGGTGGGGAGAAGTCTAGACCTATATTATCTACGGAAGGTGTCCGTCAGGGATGCATTTTAGCTCCCTTTTTATTTCTGGTTTACACTAATGCATTAGAAAGTTTTCTGTTGGAAACTGGTGCTGATTTCCCACAGATCAATGGCAGAAGAATCCCAATGCTGTCATATGCAGATGACACTGTTTTAATGACCCTTACTCCCAATAGCATGCAGACTTGTCTGAATGCTTTTGACATGTTTATGGGAAATTTAGATCTGGGGGTCAATTTTATCAAATCATTTGCAATGACTTGTGGTTCGAAAAGTGTAAAAAGCCGCAGGTATATGGTGAGAGATTCAATTATAGAGAAAGTTGATAACTTTAATTACTTGGGTAACCTTTTTAATAAAAAAATGAACTGGGAACCTTTAATATTTGCTCGGGCCCAAAAGGTTACACAATCAATTGAAGCTCTCTTTCGTTTTGCCAGTAAAATAGGACAACGGCGTATTGCAGAAATGATATCCCTGTATAAAGCTAAGTGTGTCTCTGTTATGACTTTTGGCGCTTGTGTTTGGGGATCACAAAATTGTGAAAAGTTGCAGATTGTGCAGAATAAATTCATAAAACGTCTCCTATCTGTTCCATCGGGTACGTCAAATAGTTACTGCCATGGGGAGGTTGCCATTGAGTTTGCGAGTGACATTATACATCTAGCTCCATTATTACTATGGTCTAAAGTTTGGCAATCTGATGAATTGAAATTGACAAAAGACATCTTACAAGATTGCCTTAAACTTGAGCATTACAGGGAGATCCCATGGCTCCGATATGTTAGGGATACCTTCTATAAGATTGGGTTAAGTAATATGTTTGTAAATCCTGGCATAATCAATAAGGATGCTAAGCTAACCATCAAAAATGCTTATAGCTCTAATTTGGGCACCTTAAGGAATAGTGAATATGCAGTACGTATCAGGGGCAAACTGGTGCGACCTTTTTATTTATCATATATTACGAACACACAATGGCGTTTCTATTTGACAAGATTTTGCCTTAATACTCTACACTTCCTTTTTGCTTTTCCAAAGCAGGCGGGGTGGTGTGAGAAATTACCTTTCTGCCCCTGTAATGATAAGGTTTCGCAAAACACCTTGCACCTTATTCTTTTCTGCGCTTTGTATAAGGTCCCAAGAAATACCTTTATTAGACCATTATTACTATCCTTTGGATCATGCTACTACAAAGAGTGTTATGAATATTTGTTATCTTTGTCAACCCCAATCATTTGTAATGCTGTACTTAGCTTTATTAGATCAGCGCTTGTTATTAGAAACCGATATTGAGTGTTTTGAAAACCAGAAATATGTAAATATGTATTGTGGTTTTATTGTACATTGTTGTTTTTTTATATGTATACTTTTATGATTTCCTGTGAAATCGAAATAAAGTTTTTGGAATGAATGAATGAAAAAAGACATGCAGCTGGTGTGCACGGCTGCGCCAACAAGCTGCCTGTACTAAATTCCTTCAGCTTGGCAGTGCGCTTTGGAAGCCAGATGCCAATTTTGCTGAACAAGTAATTCCCTTCACCCATTTTCCTCATTCTTGCTCAAGCTGTGTGTCACCCTTCGTTTTCTACTCAGCACTACGAAACCCTTGAACTTGAGGTTGAAGCTGACCATATGGTTTGTTAGGTAATAAACAGCGACCCTCCAATGCTGATGTCACTTGATGCCTTAATTATGAATTATGCATCAGTTGAATCCACGTCCCTATATGGTATCTGTCATTAGTATGAAAGAATACCACAGTTTGGAGGTGTTTGGGCCAAATGGGGTTATATTAAATAATTGACGGGTTGGTGTTTTATGTTGAGAGAAGCTCTCAAATGTGCACTGTAAACATATTAACTGTAAACAGCACTGCTATACAAATTTAATTAGAATTCGATATCTTTAGAATACACACAACGCTTAGCATACAGTAGTTTTTTGAGTGGTAAAAACATTGATTGGATTGAGGCACCACATACCAAATACCTTTTAGCTGGTGGTTATGAAAGACCCATCGTGGACCATATCAAAAACTAACAGCCCTCAACCTGCATAGCATTGTCTTACACTCATTTGCCTACTTGTCATGTGGCTTACTTTCTTCTTCTTTTTTTGTGTCTCCCCTGGAGCATAGCGTCTTTACCATACTTTTGATTAGATAACTTGCACTATTTTCTTCTTTTATGTTCAGTATTCCATGAATGCATCTGTTTTCTAGGATGTATGACGTTACATCGCGCACATTTACATCGTGTGCTTTTTCCCCGCATCTATTTCATCGCCGAGTCCATGACATCGTCTGTTATTACCTCGCAATCTATTGCAACGCGATTCCATTGCTTTCTATTGGGCCGTACTTTACCCCGCAGTACAGCATGTCGCATGGCAAAACAACGCGGTCTTTGAAATCACCTGCGAGAACCCGCCTCTAAGCCCTGGCCCTCTTCCCCCCCACCCCCCACTTGAACGCCAAATCTTCACTTTCTATCGGATGTTTGCACATGTTGCATTTTTTTGGGGTGTTGTGTTAATTACATTTATAATTATATCTTAAGAAATTGCACGCTTTTTAAAGTGCTTCGCCTTACATGTTGGGAACACATATTGGGGTGGTATAAAAGGACTCGCCCCACATTGCAAGTAAGTGACAAGAAAATATTATGGAGCGTGAAACCAGCTCTTTGCGCTCTGATGTGTCTATATGACGTACCTTTTGCCCCGATTCTCATTACTTTTTGTCATGATGTGTAACCTTTGTCCGGATTCTTTACACTCACCGTCCTGCATTTGCATGCATGCCAGTCGGCCCCCCTAGTCAGGATCCTTGTATCGCGCACTTGAATTGACATTTACTATTTACTAACAACGCAATTCCACCACATATTGTGTGTTTAGACACGAACCTGGGTCCTGTTTTTTTAGGGTGTGAGTCATGAAAGACATTCAGGATACGATGCACTCGAATGTGTTTTTGAGTAATATTCCTCTCACATCAAGTAACTGCAGCAGAGGTTTTAGAAGGGCAGGGCAGAAGGGATGTGTGAATGTGAAAATGAAAAAAACGTACAACGTGGCAAGATAGGTTCGTGCTGGGGGGGAACTCATTAACAGGAAAGATATCAGTACAAAAACGGAAGGGGGTTCAAATCAATGTCTGTAGTTTGTGCGGTAACATTCAGAAGTATAATTGAGGTGGCGCTGTATACATTATCGTTGTGTTCATGGAAAATATGTTTTCTTGCCATGCTTAAGCAGGGAGAGATACCTTGATAGACACTGGGTCAGCCTGCCTACCCGAGTATAGCGGAATGGTGGGAAGGGATGAGATTATCCCTCTGAGCGGTAGGGGGGGCATGAGGAGGGGTGGGAGGAGACCGGGTTGTAGTTGCTGTATCGATGGCTGCTGGGTTTCGTTGTAGTGTTACTTTTCGGTTTTTGTTTGTTTTCGATTTTTAAAATCAATAAAATATAATATAAAAAACACTAAAACCATGTGTGTATGCTTCTATCAATCAAATATGTGAATATCTATTGAAAATATTTTTTGCAACTTTATCATTTGATCAACCAAAATATGAATATGGTTATTTGCCAACTAATGGTATTTCGGAAAAATGCACATCCTGGGTCATCTTCACTAAGAAAGTCACAAATTTAGCACCTTGATGCTTGCTACCTCGAATGGACGGAGATTGACTTCTTTTTGGGATTTTCAAGAGTTCCACCCACACACTCATCCATGCATCCATCCACCCACGCATCCATCCATCCACGCAACCAACCACCCACCCACCCACTCGTCCATGTATCCATCCACCCACCCATCCATCCACGCACCCACTCATCCATACATCCACCCAACCATGCATCCACCCACCCATCCACCCACCCACTCATCCATGCATCCGTCCACCCAACCATGCATCCAACCACCCACCCACCCATTCACGCACCCAGCAAGCGACCCATTCACGCACCCAGCAACCGATCCACCCCACCCATGCAGGCATAAAAATCAAATATACGCAGTGTATAAAAAAGTAAGTTATTCTAAATATATGCAGTGTATCAAAAGTAAGTTATTCCTAGAATGTTGGCGCCCCTAAAAAATGTACATTGTTTATGTAAATATGTGCTTTAAATGTGCTCGTAAAGAGTTCCAATTGTTTGGCTCGTAAATCATCTTTTCTATTGTTTGGGTCGTAAATCATTTATGATCGTAAATATTATGTGTCATTTGCGAATATGTAATGTGTCATTTCCGATGTAATGTCTTTTGGTCCGATAAATATGTGCTTTAAATATTTTCAATTGTTTGGGTCGCAAATCATCTTTTGTATTGTTTGGGCCATAAATCATTCCGTTTCGTCCGATGTAATGTCTTTTGGTCCGATAATGTCTTTTGGTCCGATAAATATGTGCTTTAAATATTTTCAATAGTTTGGGTCGTAAATCATCTTTTGTATTGTTTGGGCCATAAATCATTCCTTTTCGTCCGATGTAATGTCTTTTGGTCCGATAAATATGTGCTTTAAATATTTTCAATTGTTTGGGTCGCAAATCATCTTTTGTATTGTTTGGGCCATAAATCATTCCGTTTCGTGTCATTTCCGATGTAATGTCTTTTGGTGCTTAATGCGATGTAATGTGTGCCGCTTTAAAAGTCATTGCGGCGTCTTAGCATGCGGCGTCTTAGCATGCGGTGTGAAGCCATCTGCGATGTAATAGTCGCGATGCGATAGTAACGCGATGTAGTGCTTCCGATGTAATGGGTGTTTCCCGTTTTCTAGCTCTCTTCCTCTGCTTTACCCCTCACACACCCGCCCTTCTGTCTGTATTGCTTCTTACCCCTCAACTTATCTGTAAAAGCAGAACAGCAGTTATATTTTGCCAAAGTGTTACTGAAGGGCAGAAATCAAGGGCTGGTTTTGTTTTATCTTGTGCATTCCACATATTCCATGAAAGCACAGGCCTCGGCACATGCAGGCTTTTATGGCGCTGGGGAAATGGTTGACTGCTGCACTCATGCAGTTGGCATTTGAGGTAGAAGGTGTAACTGAGCAGGACTGAAAAGAAGAGGTCACTTCTTCTCGAGGCCCATAGATCTGCTTCTTGGAGACTGCAGAGAACAAAATTACTCTTGCATTTGTTTCTGTTCCGGACGTGGTGAAAAGTAAAATAGACCTGGGGGTATGCATTTTCCTTTAAATTATTACACTTTCTTATTCTCTTTGTTCAGAGTTGCTAAGTTAAAGTATTTGAAAGTAAACCATTCCATTTATAAAGATTTAAAATATTGAAATCAATGTGAAGTTATAAGATACCTTAAGCTTTTCCTCCAGTATTTTGAATTGCTTTTTCTCTTTTATTTTTTACATTTAATTTACAAACCGGTATTGGCCAAGCCAATATTTTAAAGGTGAGACCTATTAGCTTTGCCAATGATTGCTTTTCTACTGGTTTGCTAATATATGACAGAGTTCTTAAATTTGTCATAATTCTACAATACTGCCTATAAGGTGCTTCTCACTTCAAAAGTGTGGGTTGAAAAGCCCCCCTTCCAACTATTGGTTCGGTACGGAGTATTTCTTATCTTTTATTTGACTTTGGGTAGTGGTTAATGAGACATCAGTTTCTCTCAGCTGGCCAGCGATTTTCTTTCTGAGAGCAGAAAAAAGATGAAGTGAAGAATACTAGATGCATTCTGTCTCCTGCCCATCTCCTCTCTGGGATGGTCTGTTCTTGCACCACCTACTTGTCCTTTCCTAAAAGGAGGGAAGAACCACCTCTCTTGTGAAACCTAATCAGGATGAGATCCAGCAGAAATTGACCAACCCTATCCCCGGTCTCCCTTGGACCCCTACTAAACCCCTTAACTGTCACATTATGATGACTCTAATGGCAGTAGCGGACTTCTAACCATGGTTGCACCTAGCTGAGTAGAAGAGAGGAATCGGGAGAAATACAGGGAGAATTATGATTAAAAAAAACTAACAAAAACAAACGTGGAGATGGTGAAACTGAAAGATATATTTTGGTGTGTTAACAGGAGAGTCAAGGTTTTTCAGATCTTGAAAAGTGGTGCTTCTGTTTTCCAGTAAACTTTGAGATAGTGGTCTGTACAATTTAGATCTTTTTTGTCTCGTACTCAGTATTTCCAAGATCGGGAAGCTATTTTTTTGTGAGGATTTTTAAGGCATGCAACTCTTCTACAGTTAATAATTTTTCTATCCATACAAGCCCATGAATGTCTTTCTTTCTTATCTTGAACCCTCTCAACAATTGTGGATAATCAGGCAAACCTTTCTGGCTGTACCCCAGTGTTGTAGAGCATTTTTGGACCCTTGTGTAATTTTCCCAATGTATGCCCTTATATAGGTATAAATCATCATGTCCATATATAGGCATAGAAATCCTAACCATATTTAGACATAGCTCATGCAGTCCAAATACGGCATGGCTACTTCCACTAGGTCCGAAAATCCACAATGATTTCTTGGAAAACTCGGCTTCTGCAGCTAGGGACTTCCCCTTGCTTGAATATTGATTTATCCAAGAACTCATGGAGTTTTCAAAAAACTGAAACTCTTTGATGACGTTATTATGTCCACCTTTATGTCAATCTCGGCACCTTCAAGCTATAAACATGCCCACACTTGCCTTAGCAAACACACGGTGGTTTGGAGAAGCTCGACTATCTACTTGCCCGACGCATACTGCTACAGCAAGTGCCGAAGGAAGCCGACCCTCCAGCAGACGCACTGAGAGAGACGCTGTCTTTTCTCTGGCCGAGAAATCCAGCTCCAGTGTTTCCAATCTACCCTTGTGGGTTGTTGGGAAATCGGGTCCTGAGACTGACCTTCATTCTAAAACCAAGGTACGGAGCTGATTAGATCCTAAAATAAATCCTGGATAGATTCTTGGCAAAAAGAATACTAAATTTATGCTACACCTCACTTACTTCTTCCCTCGTACTAGACTCAGGATAGGTACATCGGGGTAGGCGCATTTTAGAAGCACTAGTTGAGTACTTTTTAGCCTTTGTTATTTATGTATGTCGTTATCTACGGTCTAGGAACCATACAATGCTTTTACAGTATTATTTTATCCTACTCTTCATACTGTACGCATTATACTTTGCAACACGTCTTACGATTGTAACAGTTCATTTCTTCTGCATGAGAAAGAAGACTGTTCAATAAATACTTTTATTGAAAACGCCCGTCTCTCTATTTCTCTGCACATCTGGTGAAACGAAGCATGCACGAATGACTGAGTAAAATATCTATCTATTGCTTCCACGATTCTGAAGATCAGTTTTATCTTGGGGAAACAAAGTTGCCGTGTTTATGCTGTTGTCAGAAACTAAATCCCTTCTTGTGAATTCAAGAAAGTTTCTAGTGACCTCTGAGCTAGCTGGCACTCGCAATTAAGTCTAATATATTCGATAGCGACCTAGTAGACATAAGTCCTACATCACATCTATAGGATATATTATTCCAATGCGCAGAGCCTATTGGGAATATAGGAACTACACTACATGGCGCCCAACGTTTGGTAAGGCACTAATTTAACGCTAGGTACTAGAATAACTCAATCGTGCTTTTCACAGAGACCCCTTTTTCCCGTAAAATAATCCAATAGACGTCTGGAGTGGGGTAAAGGATAAAAAATCTGCCATAACTAAGTAGGACGAAAATCCGATGTATTAGTTTTTGGTTTGTTCAACGTTGAAGGATACAGTGTTCCAAAATATTGTGCACCTTATCTTTGTTTCCTTGAAACTTGCTCTGCAAACTTTCAGGCAACAAAATGTCGAATAGTGACACTGAGAACAGTGGAACTTCAGTAAATGCAAACCAATCAGGTCTTGATGATACAGGTTTCCAACAGAAATGACGCGGATGCTATAATCATCCTGGAAAACGTAAGGAAAACAATAGCTATAAAGCTCATAGAAAATGGCCTATCACCCAGAGGTGGTAGAGTTATATTTGCCATAGAGGCACATGAATATCGGCAGACAGAGATATTCTATTCATGGATTATCTTTCCACAAGCAAATCCAACTACACATGTGTTCCACTTTTATAAGATAGAGGAACATCCAGCGGAATACGTTCCTTTCGAGGACATTAATATTCCACTAACTTACCAAGAGCATCAGCTCTGTTTTAAAGGCACCCTACAACATCAAAATCACATTACCAGGCCCAGTCCACTAGGTAGACCAGAAGCAACATGGACGGTACTAGCTAGCTATACACCACATCCTGCCACAGAACAAATGACAGGTCCAGAACTGTTAGCGCAGTTAAAACAAATAATCAAAATACATAGACAATTGGTACAATATGTCATGCGGACATTAACAGTCCAACCTGCTATTAGAATTCCACAACAAACCCTTCATCAAGGGAACACAAACAAAATGACACCACAGACCATACAATCAGTCATTGGTAAATTACCCACAAAAAGGGAACAAATTCCATTCTGGTTAGCTCAAATAATTACTCAGATCGAGGCAGTATTTCCCGATAGTACACCTCATGAGAAACACAGGATTCTTACAATATGTTTACCAATGGGGATCGCACCACACCTGGAGGACTGTGACACTTGGGGTACAGTCTTTGCTGCAATCTACACAAAAACACATGGTGTACCGTCCATGGCGGTAATACCAGACGTCCTGAAACAGATTCAAAATGAATACGGGGCAGAACCTGCTTTAAATCTCGGTATGAAGTTACTGAAAGATTTCAAGCAGGTCTCCACTATAATATTAGCAAATATTAAAGGTGAAGCAGCATCCGTGGCAATCCACCAAAAACGAAAAGAACTTGATGTAACTGAGCAACCATATGAACTGGCCAGAATAATAGAAACATCGAATGAACTAGGAAGAGATAGTTTGGGAGGGAAGCCCGAACTAACAAACTCCTGAAAAAGTTTTTATCAAAAACACACTCCCTACTCCTTAAAAAAAAAAAAAAAGTTGGAAAATACTAGACGGACCCTTCCTAAAAAGAAGCGTTCTCAATCAAGAGGAAGGTCTCCTCAAAAGGAACCCTCTGAAGAGGTATAACCTCAGAAACAGAGAAAATTTGAGAAAACCTGATAGATATCAAGATACTGATATGCGTTCCTCTAGTACCTTTCAGACTTCCTCGCAGAAATCCGAAAGAAGAGGACAATCGGAATACAAGGAAGAACGCGTGAAGTCCAATGACGATCAACGCGTTCCGAAAAATAAGAACTAAATTTACCAAAAAGAAGGTAGCAAGTCTTAAAATCAGACATGCCGAGGATCTTGAGGACACAACTCAAGAACGGGGAGTGGGCCCAGACAATGCTGGACAGCGCAGCAGAGGTTACCATAGCTCGCAAGATCCTGAAGGATCATCTGGAGACAGTGGACCTGAATGAATGCATTCAGGTTGAAACTGCAGATACCAGGGTTAGTGTACCACATAAGTTATATGAAGTAACACTCAGAATAGAGGGGGACATAACTAGGAAAATAAAAGCACTCTTTTGGGTAAAACTATCTAAGGGTTATGACATCCTTCTGGCTGAAAAAGACTGGCCACCTGAATTTGTCAGGGAGTGCCCAAATGGCGAAGAGATCATTATGCCAGCCTTCTCAAATCATATTCCGATTCATAAAAAATACACCTATGCCAGAAAATGGGCTGTGGCCCAGGCACCAGCATTATACAAAAATCATGTGGGATGGAATGAGGATTCTCCTCACCATAAGATCCAGTTAAAAAATCAACCAACTGCTCAGAAGTAGTATCCGGTTAAACAAGAATCTAAAAAACAGGTCAGGAAGATCCTAGATCAATTTGAATACCAAGGGGTGATTGAAACATGCACCTCGTCCATGAACAATCCTTTGTTTCCTGTCTCCAATCAGACTATATATAGTCTAGTTTTGGACTACAGACATTTAAATTCTTGTTGCAAAACCTTTGCAGTACAAAATGCACACAGTGCAGCACTGATGAATAACATTGTGCGCAAAACATATAAAACCACATTAGATATTTCAAACTGTTTCTTCTGTCAAAATATTGCACCTGAAAGCAGGTACTTGACCGCCTTCTCAATTATGGGGACACAGCGTCACTTCTGTCGTCTCCCACAGGGATTGAAGAACAGTCCTGGGTTATTTTCAGTCCGAGTAACAGAGTTACTGCAAACGTATTGATGATGAGACATTATCTTATGTCGATGGCATCTATCTATCTTATTTGGACAGGCACTCGAACAGGATGAACACCATAATACTTGGATTTGCCTCTGAAGGGTACAAATTCAACTTTAAAAAAATCAAGAATTGCCAACCTCCATGTCCTATTCTTGGGATACAAACTTTCAAGTGAAGGGAAAAGCCTGGCAGCGAACTTTTTAGAAAAATGTGCGCTGCTCCGTCCTCCAAAAACTTAGTCAATTCTAGGAGTCCTGAATTTCGGGAGAACTTACATTTTAAACTACGCAGAAAGGGTTAAACCTCTCTACAAATTAATCAAATCTGATTTCAAATCTAATAATTGGACTCAAAAACAGAGAGATTTTGCGTTCAGTGCAAACAGACATGTTAGCAACAACACATTTACAGACACGCGTAAATGAACGCAACCTTGTAATCCGAATCATCCCAGGGAGATGCAGATTCACGTACCTAACCTTTTAATGAAGGTACCAATAGCTAACAAATCACATTTGTACACACATGCTGAAATGAAATTCACTTCAACAGAAACAATTCTGACAGCGGTTCAAACTGCAGTAGCAAGAGAGAGAGCCCTCGCACAGGGTAAACGCATAAGTCGTTACTCCTGTACCTGCCTTAGAGCCGGTAACAAAGGCAAGCATTCCTAATGCGAAAGCTCTACATCCGAGATGCATACAATGGGTTAATTCTCTTGCTGCAACAGACGTTGAATACTTTTTTGACCCGTACTTGAAGACCCCAGAATTTCTCCAATGCGAACAAGAATGTCCTCTGCCAACTGATATTCTGCCTCTACAACATTACGGATGTATAATTTATGCAGACTGATCAGCACAACCCACAATTGGGTGAAAACAAGCTTATAGTGCTGCGTGCGCGATTGTTAAAGGTCGCTGGCGCGATGGTAAATTCAGACCTATGGTCACAAAAACTCAATTTCTCGGAGACTGTACAGCTCAGCGAGCTGAACTACAGACTTTCAAGATGGCGCTTGAAAATACCTATCGCAAATTCCCCACACTGATAGTGTGCGATTCGTATTACTGCGTCCAGTCTTACAATGAATATTTGCAAAACTGGGTTCAAAACGGTTTCAAAGACTCAAAAGGTAGCACAATCGAGCATAAAATGCTTTGTGAACAAGTAGTTTTTTTACAGAAAGAACTACAAAAGACTCACGTGATCCCTACACTGAGTCATCAGCGTGATGGCATTCATGTTGAAGGGAATTCATTGGCTGATGAAAAGCCGCGAAGGCAGCTGTGCCAAAAGGCTTCCGTAGCTGCAATCCCTCGTACAGAAACAAAAATAGATGGCGAAACAATGCTAGCTGTCAATGCCACAATCAAAGGCCACTGAGCAGCGTTACCTCTAAACTATCCACTCGAATATTCATACATAATTGATGCCAACTCTGTTCCTTTTGCTCGAATCCCTGGAGTGGGGGATAGAGTAATTCCAAACAGGAATCGGAGAGGTGCTTTGATTCAAGAAGCACATATGGGAGAGGGTCTGACACATCAAGGGATCTCTAAATCTCTACTGGAATTACTAGAGATGTACTGGTGGTCAGGGATGAGCGCCCACATTTACGAATTTGGAATTAATTGCGATGTCTGTTACAGAGATCACTGCTTAGAGCGCCACCAGATTCCGGACTACAGTGTAGCCAGCCCTGTACAGACACCATAGTTAGATAGCATTATCCATGCTCAGACACCCCTGTGGACAAAAGCGGTCCCACAAATATTAAGACAAGATTCATTTGGATGTGGCCTCCGGGCTCGGCTGACGCCTGAACTGTTATAAAAGATTTGCGAGTCTTTATTGGCACATACTCAATTGGCACGCTACATCCTGACCAGAGTCCTGCTTTTAGCTCTCGGGCATACAAGGAGTCCATGGCCAGCTTGGGCGTTGCATTGCGGTACTCAAGTCCATTTCATCCTGAGGGAAATTCGGTTGTGGAAAGAAAAAAATGTGACATAAAGCAATCTATAACAGCCAGGGTATTAGGTTCGGGTGATGGGTGGGGGTCAAACATCTAATAAGTGTCCAATGTAGTCTTAATAACCTGCCAAGAATTTCTCTGGGTGGAATCACTCCATATGAAATCCTTTTTGGTACTAGAATGATGATGGAAGACCTTGATCATCATACTTCAGTGGTAGAACCAAAGTCATTTGATATCAAAGACCGTTCGGCTGTTTTACAGGACTTAAATGAAACAAGAAGAAGTCTAAGTAACACAATACAAAAGCCAATGACCACTGAAGAAAAAACACCTGTCCCAGCAAGACCTGTCTGGATTCCAAAGATTAGGGATCTGGTCAGAGAGAAAATAGTGGATAAGAAGGAATTTGGGCCTTCTTACAGAAAACCATTTCCTGGACTAGCAGTCCACGGATCAAGAACAGTGTTAATGCTCCCCCTTGCTGGAAGAAAGGAGAACCGGTCCGTGTCAGTTGACCTGGTAAAACCACACCATGTGGCCGATAATAAATAGTAGGCCCAGTGGACTCCAAAGATGCAGCAGACGACCAAATCTTAAACCATCCAAGAGGACAAAGGACCTGCCCCTCTGTTATGTAGAAACAGCAGTTTCCCATATATCTTATCTAACACCTATCGTAAGGTGTCAATCACCAGTGAGTAATTATTACCCTACTGCTTCTATATGCTGTAATAGTCATAAGCTCAAGTCTAAAAAAAAGTCTATAAATGTGTGTGGTACTGCAGCAACCCATGCACCCTCTCAGATCCTTCTAAGAAAACAACTTTTAAAGAAAGGGGGGAGGGGAAGTTGGCAGTGCCTCACGGGAGCAACACCCGGGGAGGAATAAACAGACTGGTACTCGCTTGTGTCCTCACGTTCTCATCATCAGCATCTGCCAACTTGTAACAAAAAAAGGGGATAACAAACCGTGCAGAAAACAAAAACCATATATGTGCTCTGCGTAAGTGATCCAATGCGGTTTGACCTACTCTGACCTCAAAGTGTGGTACCATCACCGTTTAAAACGAGCAGAGC
The DNA here is from genome assembly GCF_964263255.1 of Lissotriton vulgaris. Taxonomy (NCBI): domain Eukaryota; kingdom Metazoa; phylum Chordata; class Amphibia; order Caudata; family Salamandridae; genus Lissotriton; species Lissotriton vulgaris. The sequence continues at coordinate 406,259,523 of NC_141687.1, forward strand.
TACACTAGCTAAATTACTTTTATTCCATGCTGTGTGCCCACTCTATTATCCGAGAACAAATAATGTTCTTAAATGTAACTGTTCAACATACATCTTGTCTTGGCCTGGCTAAGATAAAAGAATTAAACAAACCGTCCATACCAAAGCCCACACCTGATAGTAATAGAACTACAGATGAGGAGGTAGACGTAAATTATATTTTACAACAAAACAGAAGTAATCCTGAATGGAAAAAATGGTTAATCTGGCCCACAGACATGAATAACTGTCAAGACAGATTCCTGAACAAGACACAAGGATTTAAAGTAACTAGGCCAGATCCGAGATATGTCCAGAGACAACATCCAGGGATAATAACAACTTACAGTGTAGGAAAACTGTGCCTTGAGTGACTACAAAAATCTGCACTCCCAGATATAAAATGACACTTAACTTTACTTAAAGATGGCATTGATTTGAGAGAATTCTTACTTGGACCTCGCAAACAACGCCATAAACGTTTCATATAAGCCGGTATATACGCTGCTTATAATGAAGCATGGAAAGCCATACAAATGGAAACTGCAGAACGAATACGGGAAATTGATCGTATTAATTTAGAGAAAGCTCTCTCTGTAGTTGACAATGGGTTAACAACTTTGTCGTCCAGAATTTATTCTTTGGACAGCATTGTATCCTCTGCCATAGAGCTAATGGAACAGGACTTGCTGATGATACAACATGGCCAGTCTCAGTTGCGTTCTATAATGCTGCTAGGCTGGACGTTACAAAACCTTCGTTCAGGCTATGTGCCTGGGTGTCTAATCAACACCACGTCATTGTTTACTGTATTTACCCTACTGATAAACAAATCTCTTTGGCACAGATGGGAGCAGACTATACGGTGCTGAGTATAGAAAAACTGGAAAGATTACCATTAACAGTTTCTGAGAAACCAGCCGTTGAATGGATAATACATGGCACCATCACGATATCAGTGACGATATTCCAGTTTCAGTATTGCTTAAAACACATACCTGTAAAAGAAAGAAAAAATGGATGGGCACGTTCCGTATAGAAGAAGCCAGATGTTCTTGCCACAAAAACTTGCTGATGTGCCTACTATAAGAACAAGCATTGGCATAGCCAATAGGTCTCGCCTTTGGGACCTTATAAGTGTTTAGCAATGCAACAGTTGATGTTGTTGCACCAAGACTATTGTACTGCAAAACTAAATAGTTATAAGGTTCCAAAGGCAAGACCTATTGACTATGCCAATGCTTGTAATTTAAATGCTGTAATCTAACTTTCCCAAGTGGGAATTGGTTAAAGTAAAATATATTTTTAATTAATTTATCTCTATTATTATGATTATCCTCTCGAAGAAAAATAAAACACTCTTTCCCTTTAACATCTAATTCTGTAGAAAACTACGTCTCCTGGAAATATGTGGCAACTTTTTCATTTTCTGGAGTACTTTTTTTTTGGCATGGTTTTATGTATATTTAAAATGTCTGAGGACATCCTATGATTTAAGGTAATTTTGATATTTGGGGTACTTCTAGTTTTAGGGTGACAATAAAAGTGGCTTTGTGTCGTTCCAGTCAAGAGTTAGGCTACTCATGTCTATGGGGTGATTATCCCATCAAGGATGTCTGGGTGATAAGTGGACTATATCAGATAGGTTTGTTTGCTAATCAGTGAGATTTCAGGGAGTGTTGGGCTAACTGTTATTACACCCACATTTCTTCTGCGAACTTTTAAAAGAAAATTTTACAATTTCGTGACAAATAAAAGACCGTGGGGTCAGAAAAAAATCTCCGGTATATATGGCACAGCAGATTCTGTCAATAGCGAAGATGGCATGACCTCCGGGGCACACTGAAGACAGCATTAAGGAGGAGCTGCAGAAGCCTTACAACGCCGCACTGCCACAAGCCCAGGAAGAAGGTGCGAACAGCACAGAAACGCGTTGGCAAACAGGGAAAGGACGGATGTCAAACCATTTTCTGCAACATGAATAAATAGAGGAAAATTACCTTACTGCTGTCGTGTGCTTCTCTAATGCAGAGCATCTTGGTATGTGTATATATATATATATATATCTATCGGCTAAGTGCATGTATTCCCCGTGTACAGTTGACTTAATGTGGTAGATAAGCAGAATTCTAAATAATTTTATTTGTTGAATGCTAAAAGTCTGTGTGATAAATCTAAATTGAGGCTAATATGTTCAATAAGGCACTCAGCCGATATTTAACCCTAACATGAGACAACCCACAAAGCAATTGCTTTTGTCTTTCATGATAATCTATTCTGTTCAAAAAATGAATAGACTAGTATTGGTATAAATGCTACCTCTACTCACGCCTCATGAACCATAGATGAGATCTTTTCAGGCTTATAGCATTGGACAATTGTTTAAATCGACATTAAACTGCAATGTGCCTACAACACCCACAATGCATCATAATAGGTAACGTGGGTGTATTTGTATAAATTTGCAAAACAAACAAGGGACTAATGTTTGTATACCATGACCAGGGACTGTGAAAGTACGAAACGCGTAGGCTGTGCGCTCTTTCCTTAGGGGGATGAAAGCTTGCAGGTGTGCACAGGTCTCAGTCTTAATAGCTATTCAGTTCAGCCTGCTTGGTAGCATGCATTGTGGGACTTGTATTTTTTCAATTGACCCACAGTGGATTCTGCGATGTAGCTTCCAACATATTTGTAAAGTTCACAGTGATTTATCTCGACCTCACCATGATATTAAAGCCCCCAGTGGGCCCCAGTATGAAGACATCACCTCTGTAGTTTCTCGTGCTGCTGCGCCATCACGCACTGGAAAGTTCGTGTGCAGACGGCCCCTTACTCCAACGGCTCCTTCCTCATTAGCTGGGTGGTGCTCCTTCCACGACGAAGCTGTTGTGCTGATTTAGGTGGTCAATTGAAAAAATACAAGTCCCACAATGCATGCTACCAAGCAGGCTGAACTGAATAGCCATTAAGACTGTGAGACCTGTGCACACCTGCAAGCTTTCATCCCCCTGAGGAAAGAGCGCACAGCTCAGAAACGCGTCGGGGAAAGAGACTGAATTACAGATGGGACTTCACCTTTGAAATGAAAAATAAAGTAAGGTTTTGTTGAAGCCTACCTGCTGCGGAGTGATTCTTCATTTGCAGAGCCTTTGTTTAATATAAATATATATATATATATATATATATATATATATATATATATATTTCACTCTGTCACTGCTGGCAACAGTGACTTTTTATTCAGCCAAAAGCGCAAATGCAACGGACAAGATGACTCGTTTCGGCCAACGGCGTGGCCTTGCTCACATATTCGCGTTGCTCAAAATTTGCATTTAAATACACATGTGTGAAAAATCACGTGACATTCAAACTACCAATGCAACTGAAAGGGAAAAAATACTGACAGGTAAAACTACAAATTTAAGTGTCTTTGGTAAAAAACATTGCCAAAAATTTGTATAGCATCAAACATTACTCATTGATATACATTTGTGATTTCGATTGAGCATAGCTGCAGCATGAAAGTAAATGTACAAATACAGATATTCACTTGCAATCTAGTCACGTTTGGTGTCAATAGTTGAAACATGGGTACTGACTTTCATGACGGCCGGTTGGAATTGATTCAAATATCAAAGACAATAGTGTGTACTGGCATTCGTTATTGGGTAACAGTCTATGGTCAGACCCAGACATATATAGTCATGATGGTCATTTTGTATGCACAAATGCAAATTGCTCCCCAACGCCACACATTTTGCACATGTTTGGAACGGTAAAATACCAATGCCATTGTCAGTACACAGAACACCGACCAAGATTATACTTGCTGCTCACACTAAGAGATGATTTAGTTGGACCTGCTTGGTGCCAAGTACTGTATATTAAACCTGTACAGCATGAAAAAAGTGCTAGTGACATTATTGGTGCAAAGTATTTAAAAGAATGTGTGTGAAATACACATTTATGGGTCGAGAGAAGGAACAGCCATGAATATATACCAACATTTTGCATATGTGACTCTAATTCCAACTATGGTGAAAAGATATGTGTGAAACATAATCTGGGAATAAATTCCGTATTCATATATCCAGAATTGAACATTATTGAATTGGAAAGGGAATCATGTCTGATATGGCAGAGGATCTATCACCTACTACATGCTCGGCATGTGCTGCATTTGTGAAAGCCTTTGCTCGCTGTTAACCACCCTTTTTGTAGATCTAATTCTGGACTAGTTCTTGCCAAGTCATTTTGCATAGAGCAAGCTTTTCTGAAGGTGAAATTGGGTTTGGTGGGTAGTACTTGTGACAATACTGTGTCTGTCAGTACAATCAGCCATTGGGCATTGATTATGCTTTTGATGACGTTGGCCTGCCTACTGTACGTCGAGATGAACCTACAGGGGACTGAAGTGCTTGATCTGACCGTTTGGCTCTGATTGATAGCCTGCTACGGGTCAGTCACTGTCATTTCCTCTGTAGGATGTGTCTTTAACAAGTCTGCCCTATCCCTAGCGTTTGCTTTGACTAGTGCAGTGTCAAGTAGTTTAGCTTTGTAGCCTCGTTGTAAGAGTCTGCTTCTGGCAGATTGCTGGGCTATCAACATTGCATCTGGTGTGCTACATGCTCTACGAATCCTTAAAAATTCACCATAGGGTAAACTGGTGATCGTGTGCTGTGGATGGAAGCTAGTGGCGTGCAGCCGGGAGGTTTCCCGCTGTAGGCTTTCGAAACAGCCGTGTTTCGACTCTGTTATCCTCAATGTGCACTGTGATGTCTAGAAAGTTTACTGTGTGCTGATCAATATGTGCTGTGAACTGCAGGTTGAGATGATTGCTGTTAATGGTGTTGACAAAGTCTAAGGCTTCAAGTTCAGTCCCCCTCCATTAATTGGAAATATTGCTGTGATGTGGTGTTTTTGTGTCTCTGCTTGGTCCTGATGGTCTTCCTATGCAGGGTTTTTAATTCTTCTGTGTTGTGGTCGTGAAAAATGTCAAGGGCATCATTTGGCATTATGGGGACGAAAGTGGAGGGTGCCTTGAACGGACTGCTTCCAGCTGCTGAGACAACTATGCCTTCGGCCTCCGCTATTTGTTGTGTGTTCACCAGTTGTCGCTGGGTGCTCGAATTGTCCTGCCCTAAAAAGAACAGAGATTTCAGGAGAGGGATTTGTTTGACTGTCAATCCAGCTTGTGCGGAAGTGTTAGATGGATTAGCCATTTGTTTGTTTGTTCTGGTTCTTTATTTTGAAAAATGTGGCAAAAAAAAAATCGAAAAAAATGCCGAGGTACGCGTACCGTGCGCATACCCCGCGATTTAAAAAAAATAAATACAATTTTTTGTACTTGGTGGTTATTAAGGGACCCCCTGAGAAGGGCTAGGGGGTCAGGGGGTCTCAACCCTGCCATCTTTTCGCGTTTTCCACTCTTATTTTGTGCTGTCTTGTGCCTCACTTCTCCTGAGAAACAAGATGGCTGCTCAGGTGGTCCCAGAAGGATAATAACATACATAAATGTTATCCGCTAATAGAATTAGCATTTACAAAACCTTTGAAATTTATTGAAAAAAAATATAGGTTTCACGCCTGATATAGTTAGGAATTAGCATTTAAAAAACCTTGCGAATTCACTGAAAAAACCATAGGTTTCAAGCCTTATATAGTTAGGAATTAGCATTTAAAAAGCCTTGCGAATTCACTGAAAAAACCATAGGTTTCAGGCCTTATATAGTTAGGAATTAGCATTCAAAAAACCATTGAAATTGCTCCTATATAGTTAGTTGTACTAACTATATTTCGCGCACCCGCAATCCACTGCTGAGGATGTCACATATTACATCATTCATGACATGGTCAGTGACATCACTGATGACATCACTGATGACATCATTCATGTGATAATACGATGCTCCTCCTCACACTCTAATATAACCTTTGATGCACCCACTGTTAAATACAGACTACCATTCTTTAAACCATTGACACACCAATACATGGTACTACATGCGCACTCACTGATTCCTAAGTCTACACACACATTCACTCATAGAATCACTCATACATACAGTCACTCATCAATACAACACTATCATATGCACTCATACACCTATACAGACACTCACACACTGCCACTCATCCATGGAGTTACTCACACACCTACTAGTCAGTCATGCAAAGAATCAATCACACTTCCATTTCCTCAACTATACAGTTATACACACACCTTACTTATTCAAACATATACTAACACATTACTGTACTATAGAGGATACATTGAGTGAGATTGGGCCACTTGTGATTGCCAGTGGGTATCTGAAAGACATGCAGGTGTGATAGTTGGAATAGCATGGGTTGTCATTCATATTGGTTCTTGAATTTCATCAGTTTTTAATGTGACTTTCAAAATGGGTAGGTGGTGATCCATTATGCAGAGCTCATAGCAGGCTGAATGACACAAATCTGAATGCAGTACTTGGTGGTTTGGAGTTAGTAAAGATTTTGGTTGCCTAGATGGGGATCCTGGGTAGAGATGTAACCCATAAGGTTTCATGTGAGGTATGTTGAAGCAGTGACCTGAATAACTTGAAAGAAAAGTGTCATTAATGTATAAAAACATTTGTTTGAATAGCCAGCCATCCTGGTGTCCCAATGCGGTCATGGGTGTCTCTGAAGAGGTCTTCTGTAGTAAAGTGCAATTTCTTCCATGTGGAGAAGAATTTGGTCCTGGAGTAGATTAATCAATAAACTAATTGCGATAGTAAATGTAATAATGTATGGTATTGTAGCATTTTCATAGCTATTTACTACCCCTCGACTTTGGTTCTAAAGTGCTTTAATGATTATGGTTGAGTAAGTTGTTAGACCTTTGTGTAATTTTTTAAAACAAATGTTGGTTCAGTTCTCTAATATGAAGGAGTATTTTGATACCATAAGTGAGATCCAGATATATGATACAGACTTGGTAGCGCCGCCTGAAGTAGCAGCTTATGCATGAAGCAGTATGTGAGATGAGTGTGAGTGGTATGTTCACATCCTCATCCAAAAACATAGTCATTTATAGTCTATGGGCTTATCGAGACATGATTTTGTGAGCCACCATGTTTAATTGGCTTTCTGAATTCTTGGTGGGCCTAAACGATACTTATGTTCTTTGGGTGCTTGTTCCAGAGCTTTCACATCTGAACAGAGCAGAGAAGGAGCTCCTCCAATATGTGTGTATTTTTAAAAGGGAGAGATGATATGGAGTGGTGTATTCTTAGGTGAGAGCTTTCTGCTTTGACTGTAGTTTGAGTTTCGACTGCAAGAAGATGTGCTCTTTTGTGTTGATAGCCCACTGTGTAACGTAAAGGGCTTTGTAAGAGTCTTGTTGCTACTTGTAAGCATTGTTGAGCTCTTAGGGCAGAGGTGATGTGAATCTGCCTTCTCTAGTTCAGAACGTGTGTAGCTGCAATTTTCTTTATTTGTTGTAGTTTGCCTGTTAGTTTTTATGATAGACTAATATAAAGACCTTTAACATAGTCAGTATTCACAGGCATTAGTGTTATTGATGTGTAAATCCTGTGACATAGGAGTACTTATGTAAAGTTATACCTTAATGTTCTCCTTGTGAAGAAATTATATCTAGTTAGTTTATTAAATTGGGTTGCGCAAATGAGAGCTTGCAGTCAAGGACTGTTCCAAGGTATGGTTTACCTTTTTTGTGTGGCTGGTTTTTGTCATAGCTCCGGAGACCATATGGATAGGTTATAATGATGCACTTAAAATTGTACATTCTTGTTGTGTTGAGTTTAAGGCGATTCTTTAGTGTCAAGTTGGGTTGTTGTCAACAAGCCATTGTCTAGGCTGCAGGTCTTAAAGTCTTGTGGTTTTTCGAGTTTTAATATTATTGCATAGCATAGTAATAGCAGACGAGTTTAAAGGATTTGAAAAGATCATGAAGTGGTGACAGCTAACATTAAAAAGAAAAAAAGCATTTGTTGGTCCTTGAAGAACATCAACCTTTCAAGAGAAATGGCATTGAATGGAAGGCTACTGTGATGATCGGGCTTTCTAAGTGAGGTAGGATTTTATCTAGTTGAGAACAGTGTCTTCTATACTTGTTTAATTCACTCTTTTTACGTTCTTGTGACACCACTGTTTTAGTTGCTGTAGCTAAATATGTTGGCAGGATGGAGTAATATTAGAACGGTCTAGTTGTTCCAGAATGCTGAGTAATGAATTCCCAGAGCTAAGTTGAACAGACACCTTCTGGAGCTGCGAGAAAGAAGCAGGTGACTTCAGGCACGTTATTGGAATTTTCTTTTACTAAGAAATTCTGGTATGACATTAGCAATACCATCCCACAAATTCTTTACACAAATTAGACTCCTAACCTAAGCTCCATTACATTAGGAGCCCTCCCCCAGATCTAAAATATATTTGCTGAACAAAGAAGGCTGCCTTTTATGGAACATCCTGGTGTCAATCGGCATCCTCTCCAAGTGGAAGACTTCATCCAAGCTATCCTCCCATACCTGGTGGTAATGGTTTCTTTTCAGCAGAGGGACAATTAACTCATTAAACACATACTTAAGTACACCATCAATGAAAAGTCGTAAAATCTGACTCACATTAGATAGTTTTATATCAGACATGTCCCTAAACTAGTAATATTAGTTGCCACTCCCATTCCCGTTCTTCCTTAACTCCACCCTCCCCCTCACCATCCATCCAGGGTATAGAGGGGCTATACCCTACCGAACTGCTCCTCTGCAAACATTTCCCCCACTCTAACTGCAGCCAATCTCTTCTCTTCTTCGCTCTTCTTTCATCTGTCTCTCTCACTGTCCACCCATCATACTATCCTGCAGGGTACTTGGTAAGTTGCAGTCCTATGATTCATACGACTGTCGCCCAAGGCACAGGATATATGCTGACAAATCCAGCCCTTTGTTTATGGAATGATTCTTCAAAACTTTATTTAGTTCATATGTAGGTCTTTATTTCATTAGACTTGAATTTTGTGTTAAATTCACACAGTATTTCATGATTATTCAAAATATATTCTTCATCCAATGCATGGCGGCGGTTAACCCGCCTTCATCAGGGAAACATCTGTGAATATCAAACAATAATATGTCTAGGTATACGATATTGTGGAACCCACAAACATACTTTTAATGTTCACATTTTCGCCAAACCTTCCTTCTTATGCCTCTGATGTTGTCAAACTACTAAGAGTGGGTCCCCATTCATTGCTATGCCATATTAATGTTCGAAGTTAAAAAAAATGTGCTATACTAACAACCTGCATCATTACCCATCTACTCCTTGTTATCTTAGGTCACAGTTAAATAATTGGAGTCTGGACGTGGTTCGGTATAACTTTGCCATTAAGATAAGAACTTCTCCCTCTTGCTCGGACTATAGTGTTATAAAGCGTAAACCATTTTCCCCATATGTTAAAAGGGACGCTGCCCGCTGGGTAGCTAGACTGAAATTCTCATGGATTGTTAATCAAACAAATGTACCTCCTTCTCCGTTTGTTGGCGTTCTCACCTCTGTGCTGTTTGTAACGGCTTTACTGTTTCCGTGACGTCTAGCTTGTTGCGGGGTACCCCACCCATCATGCTATCAAGCAGGGTACCCCACACAAGTCCTTGACTAAGCCGCTTCACTCTCTCTCCATACAAACAGATAAGTCTTCATTATTCCACACATATACTATATTACACCTGTCCTCCGATGTTTTAATCTGTACTTTCCTGCTCGTACAAAATCCCAATAAAATGTATTCAAATAAAAAGAATTGTGTGTACAAGTATTCATAAGAGGACGATCATCAGATGATTTACAAGGAGGTAGGAAGGAGTGGAGTAAAGAATAATGTAAGGAGGGGTTAGTATAGGCTTCTGACAAGTGCATTGAATACGCTTGTGGATTTATGGAAGGACTGGGTAGAAATTACCTTTTTCTCTGCAACTCATTCGTGGGTGCAATTTTAGTGGGCGAGCTAAGTAATTAAAACTATGTTGTGAAAAACACTGCAGTCTACATATTTTGTTTATCCAAGGTTAACAAGATACCCTTAGAGGGCATTTATAGACCCCTCTGAGCACACTTGCAACTTGTGTGCTTGGCTCCTGGAACCTGGCAGCGTTGATCCGATAAATCTAAATACGAAGCCATATTATTTGCTTTAACTAGGATTAATGAGGTACCTTTAGAAGGAACAATTGTAGACTCCCTTGATCCCACTGGAAACAGTTATATGGCTCGCAATACATTTTATTTTAAGCTGTGCGTTTCTGCCCGATAATTGGAACCATTAATGTATGCTGATTTTGCAGAAAGGTACAGTCGAATGGGGTATTGCACATTAGACTTTTTTAGGCAAATAATGGTTGAATGAATGTAACCAAAAACATTATGAATGCACACATAAATGTGTGTCTGGAGACTGCCAGAATAGTGTTATGCTATGGAGTATCTATTTTCTCCAATAAAGCCCTGTCAATCTGCAAACTCAACTCCTGTGACTGGATCTGATATGGCAGAAGGATCCACCACCTTGGATTTGCTGTTTCAAAAAAGATTTACCCTTCTACAGCCTGCAGCTCCCATTCACTACCTTTTTGTTTGTTTTGCTGGGAATGATGTATTGAAATGGATCCTTTGTTTGTCATACCCAAACTACTGGTATGTGTTTTTTTCTTATGCCTAAACAGGAGTGTAGCTTTATGGAAAGCAACTACGACGTTGCCAGTAGATATTGTAAAGTTGATGTTTAGAATGTTCCCTGTCGCTGCAGGCAAGAGCAGGATATTTTGTAATGATCTGTATGGACCCTCCTCTAAAGGGTATAAAAATAGAATAAAGCATTGTGAGGTATGCACAAGTCACCCTGTACTGAATTCCCTTGGGTGTCTAGTTTTCAGAAATGTCTGGGTTTGGTAGGTGTCTCTGAGTGGTTTCGTTGATTTCGCTATGTGAAATGTGATGTCTCCAGGCCACATTTTTAAGCGCACTGTCATGGCCTCTAGACCCAGCCACAGAAGCCTGGGACGGTTATTTATCGGGAGACGTTTAAGAACAGAGTATAAAACATTTATTGTTAGCAAATGGATTTCTCCGCACTTTTGGCTTCCAAATATTAGCCATTGTGCAAGAAATATTACATTTTGCAAAATGCCCTCTGAATCATAAGATGAAAATAACCACTGTTCCTAAACTCAGTATAGTGTGCTAATTTTAGAAATAACATAGGCTTCCTTCATAACCATTTTTAATTCATTATATTTTACTATTTTAATTGTATGGTTGTGTATTGCTTCTCTATATTGCCCATCGTCGTTACAAAAAATGACAGTTGAAACTTTGTCATCAATAACTGTTTTTTAGGTCTCGCCTAGCAATGCAGTGCATGCGCTGGTCGCTCTGCCAGATCTATTGTCGTCGAGACGCTATCGGAAGTGGAGTGGAAGCTCCGCCCATGCTTTTGATTTTCACGCGTCATCCTTTATGGTAAATGCTGGCCTCCGATTGAAAGTTTTGCTTTTTGGTGACCGCCCGGTCTCCTTTTGGCTCTGCCCATCTGGATTCGCACTGTCTCCTTTAACTAGTCTGTAAGAACTGGGTTTACTTTCTATGTGGATAATTTATAGGCACATATTGCTGGCGGGAGGTGCACATTAAGCCCTTCAGCAGAACCACCTTCCGCGCCCCGCCAGTTTGGGCCAGGCGATTTGTCAACAGCTAATTCAATTAGCACTGCTCAAAGATGCTACGATATAGGCTACCTCCTGATTGGAAAATTCGACCATGTGTATTGGACCACACGTAGTGTTCACTGTGGCCCATCAGTCCACTCCACAAAATGGTTCATGCCTCTTTCTACCCCAGCTTCGTTCATGAATGTGCCGGTGTAATGCAAGGGATGCTTGGCCCCTGCTCCACGGATAGCCTCTCCCATGCATTCCACGTCTCTTTGTTCTGCTGCAAGACCTCGGTGCAGGGTTTGAGTGGACGTTTTTCACTACCTGCAAAAGGCTCGGCTATTGGGTGGATCCTTTATGTACAGATTTGATAACTGTTCAGTGTCTGCCACTGCCCAGACCTAAGCTGAAGCCAACATAGTTAAACTACTAATTGCTGTTCTTGTCTCGCCTTTTTATTACATACATCACAGAGGTGTAATCGATGACCCTGGCTTCTCGGAGCGGTGCAAGTCTCCATCACTGTATTGAGTGATCTGTCCTGGGGGAGGGGCAGTTTTTCCCTTTATATGATGTCCCAGTAACATACGATGTAATGCCACGGCAGAACGAGCTTCGTTCACACATCATGGCCTCATATAGAGAACAGCAGGATTTACTGCATTTTTGTCGTGTCTGCCCAAGGGCCCATTCAGCTGAGAACTAGCGCGGCCAGGAGGTGGTGAAGTCAGTCGAGTCACACACCGAAGTCGCTGTTGAAGGGGGCGTGCAGGATGACTGTAACCCCATGCTTGTGCATTGTGTGGGCAGGGTCTGGTCTGGGCACAGTGAGGTAAGCGTGAAACCGGCTGAAGGGACGTATGATGCAGACTCGAAGCATGCCGCCGCCGCAAAGCCACCAGGGTGGGGGAGGGACACATTTTGTGAATAAGACATCGCACATCTTTTAGTTAGAAAAGCTGGTTACTTACACTCCATGGTTGACTGCACACGCAAAATAAACTTACTCAACCATCCCCAAGCAAGGCCTGCATTTTGAATAATAAACCTCATCTGGAAATGGGCATCTTCTGCAAATATTTATGGCCACCCAAAACGTTGACTAGGAAGGATGACAGCATATTGATTTCTGAAGATCCAACACCCGCTCCGTAGAACATTCTTGCAGTTGCGAGACCTATTGCATTGTAAATGCTTGTTTCTACTTATAATCATTATTTTTTATTTCAACAATTAGTTTATTTGGGAAAACCCAGAGATATCTACACAATGATGCTTTGCAGAGTTCAGATTTGTATATACTTTTAAGAAATGTCAGGATTAACCATGGCTTTCACACCTGTTTGCGTCCCAAATGGAAATAGGTTGAAATCACAAAATTAGGAAAATGCACTACCTCTTTGAAATATTGTTAAATATTTTTTTTATACAACTTTGCTTGTTCCTAAAAAGCTACGAAGATGGTGATGCTAGCACAATTAATCTTTTGTTGATGCCATTTAAGAAAAAAGTTGATTTCTTGCACTGCACCTTTTTATACATTTACCCAGAAATCAATATTTTGCTATATTTTGGCTATTTTATCAATTTTCTCTTCAAATCATGGATGGCGTTGGAATCCCCAGGATGTTGAAAACACAGATGCAAATTTGGCATAGGTACCTTATGTGAAAAAAGTTATGAAGGCGTAAGTGCATGTTTGTGTGTGTGTGTATATATATATATATATCTATATATATATATATCCTTTAAAAACGGAGTTCCTTAGCGCGCACTCGGGCATCATTTGTACATAACCACAATCCACATGTAAGTCCAACAAAAGGTTGAGTTTATTCCTTCATAAACCAACGTGACTCGTTTCGCGCTCCACAGAGCGCTTGATCACACAAGTTACCGTATCACAACAAACAATTTAAGTTAAGATCGGTCATCAACATGGAAAGCAGACTGGTTGCTTTGGTGTCGCCATGTTGGAACAGTAAAATTATACGTATTAGAAACATCACATTTTTGTGCTCAAATGCTTTCGTTATCGTACATTAATTAAATAAATCAATTATATTTGTTGTCATTATTAGATAGACATTTTCGTAAATTGTTTCTGTGTAATTTCCACTTCATTTCAAATTAAAATTTTTTGCCATTAAACCGATGTTATTTCACCAAACTATAGGGATAAAACAATGCAGTCAAAAGATTTTAACAGATTGAGTTAGAGTCGCCTCTCGTATCACGGAACCGGAGGACGGAGGTCGTTGAATATGCGGTTGTCATGGTAGCCAGTGTAATGTTACAGCATTGGCTTACCCTCCTCCGGGTGCAAAGGAGCCGATTATAGCCGACAGTTATTGTAGTGACCAAAAGCCATCATGGTTATACTAGTGTTGCAGGATAACCCTCCTTGACGTGAGAGGTAGTTCGAATTAATTTCTGGTTAGTGGAATGTTAAACTTGCTGGTTTGATCCCATTTAGTTTGGTTTTGAGGCCATTTTATTGTGTAAATTACACTGTATTTTTAAACAATTACATTCCGTATTATTTATTCCTTAGAGTTAAAATTTAGGGAAGGTAATGCTGATTTGGTTTTCCTGTGAGCAAGGTCTCTGTAGAGACCGAAACACGTAAGGTGTTGCTGGCTTGCTGTCAATCTGATGAAATAAACCATACAAATCTGCAATCTACGTGTATGGTGTAATTTGAGATACCCGAGAGTGCATGAAGAAATAACTCCCCTTCTGGGGAAAACGGAACGAATATATATGTATGTGTGTATATGTGTGTATATATATATATATATATGTATATATATGTATATGTATGTATGTATATATATGTATATGTATGTATATGTATGTATGTATATATATGTATATGTATGTATATATATGTATGTATATGTATGTATATATATGTATGTATATATATGTATATGTATATGTATATGTATATGTATATGTATATGTATATGTATATGTATATATGTATATGTATATATGTATATGTATATGTATATATGTATATATATATATATATATATATATATATGTATATATATATGTATGTATATATATGTATGTATATATATATATGTATATATATATATGTGTATATATATATATATATATATAACAAAAGTTTTCGAAAAAGACAATCCACTTGCATTTGTCTTCGGCTGTTCTTGGAGGCTTGCAAGGAGGAAGGGTATCTATCTAAAATATATATATATATATAGAGAGAGAGAGATCTGCTTTAGACATCATAACAGAGACCACGTCTCTAAACGAAAAAAAGAACAAAAGTCTTAGCAATCCCGTCCGTGAGTTCCCAAATCTCTTAATAGACAAAAGCATTCAGGGCTCTTGATAGTCTTTGTTGATAAAAGCCACCTTCAGATAAACTTTTGGTTGCTAGAAACACGTTGGATATCAATAGTTTAAGACTTTACGTTTTTGGATTGAAAAACAAGGCACATTCGTGAATTGAAGGTGATTTTTTTAGATGTATTTATCGTACATTATAATGCTCTTTTAAAAATAGAAAAATACGATTGTGTGATTGACATCTTCATGTGCTTTTCAGTCCCCTCAAAATCCATCCTCTCTCCATCAGATAGTACTTATGTTGTGGAATTATTTGAGGTGCTGTTTGTGAATTGTGAAAATATGCAATTATTTTAAAAGGGAATACAAATGTTTAGTATATAAACACTTCTCATGATTTCTATAATCTGTCTGCGTTTGCTAGTTGGTACCCTACTGTGAAAGACTGGCACTAGAGCATGCATCATTACGAGTGTCATCTGTTCTTGAATCTTAAAATAATGGCGCCAGTCAGAAGTCCTGGGATTCAGTTTAGTTTCCCAAGAAAGATTCAAACCTGTGAATTGCAGTTTCGCTTTAGTTCATCCCATGAGTTGATCATCGTTTAAATAATTTTAAAGTTTTGTATCTGCTAATTTATTATAGTTAAATGCCTCGTATCCTGCTGCAGTAATATGCAAACATTGGCTCGCTCCCCCAGTGAAACTAACAGTCTCTTTCTTGTTGATGCTCCAGGCAGGAAACACCATGGCACCTCCTCAACTGTTTGAGACATTATAACTACTCCTCTTTCTCACTCTCACTTCTAGAAAATTTGGCAAGCTTGATTAAATCCGAATTCCATGAAAAATGCTGCTGTTTTGCAGTTTGACAGAGCTAGTTGACGCAAGGCCAGGAAACCTGGACAGTGGATGGTGAAGTATGAAGGAAGTCGATAATGACAGGGAAAAAGGATCATTAATGACTGGGAAAAGGGTCATGAATAACAGGAAGACAGATGTGCAGAAGCCTAGCAGAGATCCCAGGGAGGTAGTTGATAGCACTTCATCTCTCCATGTTTCCAGCTCATTTTTTCTACCCTTCAGAAGCAAAAGATGGAGCGAGTAGAGCCAGAGATAGGGATACAGAGTGCCAGGTAGACACACCCTCGTTTCCCCATTGTATCCTGAAACGATGAAGACGCCAAAGTTAGCAGACACAACATTCTCACCCCTTTTGTGATGCCCCTCTGCCCTCACCTCTGAGAGCTAAATGACTTGCTGTAATATCCTGTTGTGTTTATACTGTTCCTATGTATCTGATTTCTAGCTGCTCAGCCAGTGTGAGTGTTCTGTATGGAATGTTGGTGTGATGGACATGTGTTGAATGCTTGGGTGTCTGGTGTGAGTGTTGACAGTTTTAGATGGGCTGAGCAGCATGGAGGCTGCACCTGGTGGGGCTGTTCTACAGGATCTACACAGCTTGTGAGTACAACTTAATAAATATACTTGAACCTACATCCTACCCACGGACTTCATTACCACATATTTTTGGCGACGATCTGGAGACAGTCATGTGTACTACTAGTCTTAAGGATGACCTTGTGAAAAGTAGTGTGGCTCACTGGTTAGAGGCGGCAGACCCGAGAGCAGAGGACGGCCCGGGACCAGGGTTCGATTC
Organism: Lissotriton vulgaris; assembly: GCF_964263255.1. Classification (NCBI taxonomy): domain Eukaryota; kingdom Metazoa; phylum Chordata; class Amphibia; order Caudata; family Salamandridae; genus Lissotriton; species Lissotriton vulgaris. The sequence goes on from NC_141687.1 coordinate 406,276,217, forward strand.
CCGGCGGGGCAGGTTTCTGGACCAGGGTCAGCGGACTCGATAATTCTCTCGCCTCGGTGCCCACTTTGATCAGCGATCACACTCGGCAACTCTGGGCATTAGCTTGCCTCATCTTCACTAACTGCCCCACCAGACCGCCGGGGATGCCTGGTCTCACCCTGGAGATACCCATTAAGGGACAATCTCTCAGGGAAGCCAGGAAGGGTTTCGCAGCGGTCGAAGCGCCTTGGGACCCTCTGGGTAAGTTGTGCGCTATATAAAAATGCCTAAACAAAACAAACAAAAGGTAAAGAAGATTGCTACAGTGGAGATATCTACAGGAACTACAGATGCTAACAGCGCAAGTACATTTCCAGGAGTAAGTGTTCACACTAAAGAATCTGGTACTAACAAGAGAAATTGAAACAAGAAAGAAGACTTTAAAACTCAAGGATATTTCATGAACGTCAGATATTGGCTGTGCAAAGAAAATGTTTACTGAAGAAAAGAGTGTCCAACAAGAAAGTAGAGAAAAAGGAGCAGCAGGCCTTGCAGCCCCACCAGTGTCCTTGCCACTGGACAGCCCCGGCCGGGACATGCTTCATTGGTATACAAAATTTGATCTTCTTTGGATAGCTTGTTTTTTATTCCAGTCTACTATTAAAAGTTGGACCAAGATGAGTACTACTAGCCATCTGAGCTAGAGAACAGTCACACAGCATTTCCTGCAACACTTGCCCCAGAAACTTCATAGTGAGGAGTGGCTTAGACTACCACAGCTTTAGGCCTGGCTCACTGATGCCTGCCTTAGTGAAGCTCCACAGATCTAGGCATAGGTTGCAGTTACGTTTGAGTCATTGCGGACTGGTGAAATAGGCAGAGCGCGTATCTCTGCTATTTCATATCCGGATTTCTAATGTAGCAACTGGCAGCATCCGTGCAGGCCAAGTTATAGCAGCATTCTGCTCTGAGCAGAATTGGTTAGCAGAGAGACTTTGGCAGACATAAAAAGATTAAATGGAAAAAAACGTTCCCCCGCTATCAAACACAACTCCTAATACTTACAGTTTCAAAGTCCGGATTTAAGCACTAACACGAACTATCATAATTCTTTCATAATCCCGATCAGAAGATCGGGATAAATGCTATATATTCTAAAATAGCTTAGCATTCGAGTCGCATTGTTGAGTGTCTATACTCATTTGAGAAAAGGCTAATCTATATGGTAGAGAAGCAAGGCTTCTAAAATTAAAATCTATTTTTAAACGCTAGGAAACGTTAGAGTAACCTTACATCTGTGCAGTGTCTGTTAGTTCCTTTCCTCCTCACGAAGGTCTGCAGCAAAGGCTGGTTCCTTTAGTGGTGGTATACGATATTCGAATACAAACTTGGCAGCTGCTGCTTTGCCGTCAATGCTGATGGAATGAGATCCCTGCATGGCCGGATTAACGTTGTGCGGAGGAGCTTATTTTACCGATAATTGAGCCTTAATTACGTTTTATGAAGACTTCTACATTGTAAGGCGTGTTAAAGGCGGAGAGGTGAAACGGGACGCTGCACAGAGAAACCTGTTTATTATGAATTCATGTTCGGTTTCAGATGTATGTTCAGCAGATGAGTAGACCTCGAACATGTTATTGCATTTTGAGATTCCATACTTAATTTAAATGCTCATCTCACTACATATTGAGCTTTGCTTGCATGGATTAAACCCACCGAGGTTCTGGGTGGAGATCATATATTGTAGGGGCTTCATTATGATAAATACCTATTAGAGTCTGAGTGTTCCACTTACACATACAATCAACATATGTTTGAGTAGGAGGCAAGTATAGCAGTAACAACAACTAGAACACTTATTTCACATTTGCAAATTATTTTTATATCTCCAAACGTAGTTAATTTCACCAAAAAGCCCTTTAGCGTTTTTTGTTTCAGAACTATTACATATTTCTTCCTGTCTGAGTCGTTGGCAGGATCATTGGGATCAGCACAATCGCATTTAACTTAATCGTCTTCCTTCATGGTTCGATTCCAGTAACGCTAGGAATGTCCCTTGATGCACTGGTTCATTTAGGTTATGAATAACTGTTAGATTGCGCGTCATCCATGTAAGCAGAGTGAACCTATTTACTCCGGCCAAGGCAGCCTGTTCTGCTGAGGACATTGGTAGCCCTGGCAAGCTTGATTGGATGCTTGCATCTAGCATACAAGATGGGGAACCTTTTTTGTCAAATGCACATCTTTAAACAACAAGCGCCTCTAAATCGTTATATCACATCTGCTATTACATCAGCATCTCAAAGACATTTTTTACTTCAGTGTTTTTTTCCGGCTAAGATTTTACGAGACTCAAAACGTGTAAAGATTATTCAACGTATCTTCCAAGCAAAGACAATAAATAAACCAAGTAGTCTTCTCTCTCATTATGCAAATTCTGAGTCTTTAATATTACTTCACCTTTGCCTGAGGTTTTCAATCAGGATTACTGATGTGGTAATCTTGGTTTATATTTTAAGAGAATGTGTGAGCAACCCATCTGCCTAACTGGGTATATGACAGTTTTGTATCACTTTTACCTCTGTTGATGCACATAATTCGACGCATGATTCTATGCCATATTATGTGTCCCATAATTATATCAGTCCTAATAATGATGTTATAATTGTAGACAAGGTCGAAACTTAGGCAACACCACAACAAACAGACGGAGGCCAATTTACATTAAGGGAAAAAGTTGCTGTGGAAATAGATTCAATGTGATTCCCAGCTCTAAACATTATGTCTTTAGTCATTGTGTTTGTTTTGTATGTACACATTTTTAGTCCCAAGCATTATTGTTTGTTTTGTGTGAACATGGGGGACATCAAACTCCTGTACATGCCATTGTACCATATGAAGATTTATTAAAGTTGTTGGAACTTATTAAAAACTATTGATGATTGGGAAGTCCTCTGCATTACAAATGGTCATTGGTTGAAATCGTTTATGCAATGTAATTTCCAGCAAACAATGGATTTTAAAATACGTTGCTAATGAGCCTTTGTTCTTAATAATTGTATCATCCCAGGCTCTCATTGTGTAACTCTGTTATTACTAATTTAATAGCCCATAAAATGTGGTGCCTTATTTACGTTTGAGATTTTAATCCCCATCAAATTGTATTAGTCTGCAAAATAATTTCGCTAACGATGGCAGCAGCTTGGGCAGGTCCATCTGTGAAAGGTAGTGTAAGCGATCAGCCTTGTGTTTCTGTCCCCTCAGGAGAAATACATTAATAGCAGGCCAGAAATTCGCAAGTTAATTTTCTCTGATTACTGCCTGCCTGCCTGCCTGCCTACTAGTAGGCTCAGGCTTGTGATGTAGGCTACCTTACTTAGCATGTGGGCATAGTGTCAGTAACTTAGCTGCTTTAATACCGTTTTCAAAAAAGTGATGTTTTAAAAGTGAGAAGTTAAACTCTGTTTGTGCAGAGAATGTCAGATGTCCCCCTGTAAACCAATTCTGTCTCCGTTCCTGCCTCGACAGTGTCTTCTTAAGAGATTTTCTGTCAATGTTGTTCTACTGGCCTTCTATCCCTCCTCAGCCTTGTATTGACAGTCATGCAGATCCCCCTGATGGTTCTCCTAAAGGCTTCTTGTAGTAATTTCTTCAGAGCCAAAGTAGTTGAGTCAAAGAGTTATATTCGTAAATACAGATCCCACAGAGAGCAAGGCATAGGCCAGCATAAAGTGAACGTAAAAACATCAACTGTCATCCTCAACTGTCAAAGTCACGCAGCGTCACAGTGCGAGCCATTAGAAGAAAGAGGCTCCTCGCGCAAGGGCATGAGGGCAGCCTACTACACTTCTCAATCCATTGCTAATGAGGTATCCTCTGGTTTGTTGGTGCCGAAAATAATTGTCAGTGATCTTACACCTGTGCAATGCATCTCAGTCAATCTGGTTGATATCTCCAGGTATGTCCCGAGACAGCACTTAAACCTGGTGCCCCAATTCCAATGCACGCATGGTGAGGGACCAATCCCCAAAATATCTGCCCTGTCTGCTTCCCCACCAGTAAGACGCTAGCAAATAAATAATCGGTTCTAATGTAGACTTTGTGGGAGTTGAGTGAAAATAATAAAAAGTAATCTCGGTACCCTGGGTTTAGATAAGTCCATGTTTCCACCAGGCCCATTTTATAAAGCGTAGCCTGAAGTATTTTGCCTGCTGCTCTAATGTCCATTGAGTGATGTGCTGACTGTTCCAGGGTAGGGTACGAAACCAGATTGAAGTCTTCCCACCAGCACCATCTCACCCTGTAATTCATGCACCATTTCCACAATAAATGTATTCTACTAAGATTTAAGGGGCACACTCATTAAAGAAGGGTAATCTGCCTACTCTGTGACTTTACCTGAGACAGGATGAATCTACATTGCAGGTCGTTCTTGCTTCTGCCCACCTCCACTGGCCATTCATGTTTACCCAGTATGTCTACTTCAGCCGTTTTAGTGTCATTGGTTGACCCCACTGCAAGGGCAAGGTTTTATGTTGCATCCTAAGTTAATACCCCCACAGGAAGTGTGTTGCCAGCACCTTCAAACTAACCCCTGAAAATCCAACGTGGCTAAACGAGCTGTTAAAACCAAATATGTCCCCTGCAGGCCCTGGTAGAACAGTTGCGCCATGATCCTTGTGAAATTAAAAATCAGCAATATTAAAAAAATTCCCCAACACATATCTCTATCAACCCTCTAACACGCACACTTATTCCCCCCCTTTCCTTATATATTGCCTCTTAAAGCCTTTCCGAGCATGTAGCAGCGAGGCAACCCTGCAAGTGTCTAGTTGCGCTCAGTGGAGACAAAAAGAGAAAAACACCCCAACCTCCTTATTATAATGTTAAACGGTAAAAAATGTATTTTGTTAATTTAGCCTCTACTTCTCTTCCATTTTGTCTACCAGCCCCCACTTTGTGTTTCTGCAGGGACTTTTTGCAAAGTCAGAAGTTACGTGTTCACTGAAAGCTGGTTGTGCTGATGATACTTATGTGCCAGAGTAGAGGCCCTACCCTGTCGATAGGCCCAGAGCACGCAGATGTTCCTTTCTACAAGCCCACCAACGCCTGTACCCACCCCTGCCTATCTAAGAAAGTGACGTGGGAGGGGGTTTATCCGGATTCAACAGTTAAGCATGTAAGCATTATACAAAGGAGTTGTGTAAGGGGTTGTGTAAGCATTATGTAACAATGACATAGGGGTTTTAGTGCCCGTCTTACTGTACCAAATTTGTATAAATACCAGGTTTGAAACCATGCTACTCAGTTCCCTCTCAAACACTTGTAGTGTCTGTATGACGGAGCCCGCTCATGAGATGTAATAAACTTGTGTTTTGTTCCACTCCAGTGTTGAGCCTCATTTTGTGAACCCATAGACAAAGGGTGTCCCTTCACCTGTGAGACAGATAGAAATCTCACTTCTACACTAAAGCGCCCCTCTCTGAAAGGTAGGTTATTATCTCCATGGAGCTTCTAACACTGTCATTTAACCCCTTTTCTCAATCGACTTACCCACTGATAACATGGCTGTTATCTTGTTGAGCTAGCTGATTTCCTCTTTGAAGTATTCAATTGCCTTTGGGGTCACTAGGGATACCAGTCTGCTGGGTTGACTTTGGATTTCGCCTGGCTCAATTTCCTTGTCTCCATCCTAAAAATTCATCAGATTCTTGCCCTCTGAGTGGATTAATCCTGAGAACAGCCAGTGGAACCAGATCTGCCTAGAGTTTACCTCAGTCATAAGCAGCTGAAATTCTATTTTTTTCAACGACATGATGGTACTGGAACAATCGTAAAAATGGAAATGACCCCTTTGTTGTGAGGATAATACTTTGTTGCTAGGGCAAGGAAGACACCTTAGTCCCCTTGCTGACCTGAAGGTGTTGCTGATTCTTGTCAACTTCCATACTCTCTCTATGCCTCCAGCAAAAGTAATGTCCTCACTCAACACTGCTCTGAACAGGTCTTGCATGAAGGTCAGTATATCATCTCCATCCATTTCCTTTATGGGATTATACACTCAAATGTTCCAATGCACAGAGAGATTTTCAGGGTGCACACATTTGATCAAAAGCAACTTGATTTGTGTCTCTAGTCCAGTTATAGACTTGGTCCCTGCTTGGTAAGTGATTGCCACTGCCTCCAGTTTACCCACAGCTGCATAATTCTTGCATGGCAATTTTTAAATGAGCAGTGTCCTTACCAAAATTGGCTTTCAATCAAGCTAAATTGTTAGTTGTGTTTGAAGACTCCTCTGCACAGATTTCAGTTCCATCAGTCATGCTTTAAGACTGTCATTCATGAGTGTGGGTCAGGCCTTGGTAGCCATGTTCCCTCTGTAGGAGCCTACCTCACAGTCTGCCGTTCCGGTCTGAAATATACTAAATCAACAGCACTTAGTTAGTATTCAAGTTATGGGGAAAAGTGCAGCAGCACCCCCGCTAGGAGCTGACTGCTCTTCTCACAGATAGCAGACTGCTCCTCTGCCACAAGCTCAGTTTCTAGGACTGATCTCACTCAGAATTAGTCATACGCTCTTTCACATCTGAGTTGAAGCTCCCCTCCCAACAGCCCCAACATATTTCATTTCTCTCATCATGAACCCCTACTTTTACTCTGCAGTAGTAATTTCTCAATACAGCAAAAGTAGAGTCCTCCCTCAACACTGCTCTGAACAGTTTTTATTATAAGTCTGTAATGCGATGTAAACTCCTTCATAACACACTTGTACAAAAAAACCGTGATATTGGATTATTTGGCCAGATTTTATTGGTTACTGCCTTGTCATGGGATTGTGTTTGAAAGGTTCTAAAACGACCGGTCAATCCTGAGTCTACGGTGTACCACTTTTTGAAGTGTGCCTTTGAAGATAAGGTTCCTTGGGGGAATCTTCTTTCTTCACAGCCCAGCATCGCCATCAGGGCACCGATGCCGACTTTCGTTGATAGTAATCATTCCTGTGGAAGCTATGGCCGTCTCACCTGACGGCAATTGTGCTGCAAAAAATAAAACATTTTTTCTTTTACGGACTTCGAACCCCAGAATACATCAGGGAAGAAAAATGCTGGGTCCAAGTCCCCTTTCAGTGTTTGTGTGCCAAATCCAATGGGATTCACCTTTTAAAAACCATCATGATAGGTTGTGCCGCTTTTCAAACACAGGCATATCTCCGAATCAAGATGCTGGCTCTCCCTACTTCCAGCCGGCGAAGAGAGAGTCACGGACTCCAGTTTGCGGGGCAAAAACAGGTCTTTATTTTTCAATGAAAGCCTTTATGACGCATTTCGGACATCAGTGTTCTGGGTCACATGATACATACATATATATATATTTATAATCTCAATTCCTTTTAGACCCAGTAATGAACCACTTTATCTTCATGCATAAGCTTAAGTCATCAACATCAAAACATACACAGAGGGAATTTGAATCGCAACCCCCTAGACCGTTTCTTTAGTTTAGCCACCATCATTGTGTAAAGAAAGTCACTCCTATTTTGGTTTAGGCTAGATGAGTATTTAAGTCTTTTGGCTGTTACGTGTGCATATCATCATGCTAAGAGTTCTTCTTTTAAAAAAAAAACTTTATTAGGACATAAGTACACAAGACAAAAAACAATATACCAGTTACAACAATAAAAAAAACTGTGACTCATGCCCCATTTTGTATTTTCACCCCCACCCTTATGGATCCTTCCTCCTAAGAAAGCAGAAAAACAATTCTCAACAATTCTCATCAAAGAAAATTATATACTATACTGAAACCCAACCAAAATCATACATCTCAGACTATATATCAATCCTTACCTAACCAGTTCGTTAAAGACAGCCACAATTTCTCCCCTTTTTCCCTTGCCCGCCTACCCCTTCTTTTATACACAGAGATCTCCCAGTTATATATAGATAAAAATTTACTAAACAAAACATATTCTGTAGGGGGTCTGATTCGAGCCATACCATGGCCACACACAGACAAAATACCGCCATGGCAATAAAAACTATTTTCCTATTAGTTTCTTCCCTAACTTGATTAGAGATCCCCAACATTATAACTTGAGAGGTCAGTGATACCGTATAGCCCAATACCGACTCCAGGCGCTGTTCAATTTTAACTAAAACTTGAGAAAGACCTGGACAGGTGGCAAACATATGTGTGCTATCGGCAGCCAACAGCCCACAACATTAACAATGTATCCCCGATGTGCCCCCCCTCCACCCCCGTCGGTATATACGTGCTGGAGTTCTATAAAGGTTACACCAGGTCTTAAAACATTGTACCTGCAAGTTGGCTGAGATACACAATGTTTGGCTAAACATCAGGAAGTCCTCACACTCCCCCTATCCCGCATGCAGACTTGTTTGCCATCTATCAAAGTGCTTAACAAGATAATCTCCCATTTTTTTATTTATTAATTTATAGACAACCGAGGTAACCGGACGATTACTAGTGATCAACTCTAGTAACGGAATTCGATCCAGATTCAGACATTTCTTAGCAAATAAATCTCGGATTTGTAAATATTTAAAAAGAATCCTTATTCTCTATGCCAAATCTTTCTTTAGTGGCATCGAAGGAAAGTAGTTCGACTCCACAAAAGAAATCCCCTATATAATGAATTCTTTTTTCGTCCCATCTTCTAAAATATGCATCATGAAAAATTTCCGAAGTAAAAAATTATTAATTAATGGCGAATACCGATGGAGCCGCCCAATCTCAAATATTTTCCTGACTGTAGTCCAAACCTTGTAAGCCCCTAACAAAATCTTAAACGTAACCCTCTTATAATATGCAAAATCTATATGCCTCAAAATGAGACCACTTGCTTCTACCCCATATACTAGTTGAAAGTTGGAGATTTCTGAGCCTACCTGATTACCCTCATTCACCAGCTCCCCTAAATACTTCAGTGTGATTGCCCAGTAATACATTTGAAAATTAGGAAAATTAGGAATGGGCCAGCCTCCTTGCTCTGTTGGTAACGTCATATACCTGAGTGCCTGTCTTGGGAGCTGCCCCGCCCATAAGAACCACAGCAGTACTTGATCAAATTTCTGGACCCATATTTTACTAACTTCCAGAGGTATAGCTCTGAGGTAATGTAATATTTTGGGAAGGAACATCATTTTGATGACATTGCATCTTCAAATAACCGTCAAATGAAGATTGTTCATCCTCCTAGAATCTAATTTCATACTGCATACTACTAGTGAGAGATTCAAATCTACAATGACTGCAGGGTTGGAGCTTATCTCCACACCTAAATACCTAGCACTTGACACAATACGTTGAACTACAAGAGCAACCTTCTCATAAATAACTATTTGCGTCTTAGTGTTGTTCAGAAGATAGCCAGAGATCCTGCCAAATTGTGAAGTTAAGATACCTATTTCCTCTGATACCTGTTGCGGTGCAGAGATAGTAAAAGCTAGATCGTCTGCATACCCTAAAATTTTCACGTCCCCACCTCGAGCGGAGATTGGAAGAATTAACTGGTTCTCTTGAATCAATCTTATTAACGGATCAATATAGATCGGGAATAACAAGGGAGAGCAAGGACACCCTTGTCTGGTGCCTCCCCTTATATACTGTATTCCCATCAATACAATTTTAGCAATTGGGTCTTTATACATACTGTACTGCTCGTAAGAAGCCCTCCCCAATCCTATAATACTTCATAGCTGCCCATAAAAAGGGACAGGTTACCCCATCAGATGCCTTATCAGCATCTAATAAAATTAAGGTCATAGGGTCTCCGGTCACCTTAGTATAATCAAAAAAAGTTATTGTCCTACGTATATGATCATTTGTTTCACGACCCGGGACAAAGCTGTGTTGCTGGGGAGAGACTATTTTCTTGATTACAGACGCCAGCCTATTGGCAAGAATCTTAGAATATATTTTAACATCATTGTTTGTTAGTGTAATTGGCTGATAAGCCCCAAGATCTGTGGCCGGTTTACTTTATTTTTTTTCTAAATAACTATTTTTGCATACCTCCAAGAGACAGGGGGAGGTTCCCCCTCTGAATCAAACCAAACCTCTCCAGCATAATTGGTGCCAACTGGGTTTGAAATTTTTTATAAAATTCACCTGGAATGAAATCCGGCCCGGCCGCTTTTACCCAGTGGAACTGAATCTAGTGCAGTAATAATCTCTCTAAAGCTCATCGGAGCATGCAACATTTGGCTGTCTAGAGTAGCGAGGGTATCTAATATCGAAATATCCAGTAATTTCTGCCTGTAGCTCAGATAAATCTCTAACATCCTCAGAATATAACCTCTGATAAAATGTCTTAAAGGCGGCCCAAATTGCACCTGAAACAGTCAATAAACCGATATCTGGATCGTTAATTCCCACAATCCGAGTTTATACTTCCTTTTCTCTCACTCGAACGGCTAGAGTATGTCCCACTTTCTCATTACTCTCATACACTTTAGTATGCCAAGCAAACTATCTAGCTGCGGCTTTAGCAGAAGAAATCTGTTATGGCAGCTCTAGCGATTAAAATCCTGGTTTGAGCCAAGTCAATATCACCTCCCTCTGATATAACCTTAACCAAATTTAACTCCGCTTTAGTCAGCACACCATACAAAGTGTTAAGCTTACTTCGTTCTTTCTTCTGAGTCTCCCACCCAAACTGCATGGTTTTCCCCCTAATACCAGCATTCAGGGTATCCCACACATTCAGATTAGTAATACCCAAATTCTCCTTCAAGAATCTGGTAATCCACCCAGCCATACGTTCTATATACAAATTGTCACTCAACAAAGCCCTTTTAAAGGCCAGCTAGTAACATTTTTCTGACATTTGATATTTATTTCCAAGACCAGAGAGTTGTGGTCGGACATTACCCTAGGACATTTTTCAATTTTACAACCCTGCGCCATACTTTTGAGAGATAAAAAAACAATCCAACCTTGAATGAGATTGGTGTGGGGCTGAATAGTAAGTAAAACCAGGATCATTACCTTTTGTTAGTGCCCAGATATCCACCAACCCATGCAACTCCTTCAGTTGACCGAGAGATCCAAAGACTTTTGGCTTGCGCCCTTGATAACACATCTCCCTGGTGATTAAATACTGCACAATCCAGATTTATATTAAAATCAGCACACAGTATAACCGGCAGCGGCCACCCCACCAATTCGACTCTCAACCAATCATACAGTTCAGGGTCATCTACCACCTGACCATATACCGAACACAATGTAAACAAACTAGTATCAATTAAGCATTGAGTAATTACCCATCTGACCTGTTGCCACCCCCCTAATCTTGACCCCCTGCTTAGACCATGAGATTAGCTGAAACCCATCCAACTCCAAAAATGTGGCTTCTGCTACCTTCGATGTGGGTCTCCTGGAGGCAGATTATATCTGTATTCAGACTTCAAACATCCTCTTTTACTCTTCGCCGGATCATTTAATCCACAAATAATAATAGTAGCTATCACAACACACCCCATACTTTATTATAAATACACCAAACGAGAAACCGAAAAGGGAGAATAAAAGCCATAGCTTCAGAAATAAAAAAACATTTAAAAATACCTCCAACAAACCCCTTCCAATTGCCCTTCCCTTAAAGTGGATCCACCCACTCCCCACCACTCCCCCCCAAAGCCCTTACTAAGGCAAAGGTCACCAGACCCTTGTGATGCCTCCACGCTCGTGCGCCCCTGTTGCTCCCTGACCTAAAAAAACAAAACACCTACAGAGTCCAGCCCTGTCATCCCACCCCAATTGCCGCTGTATTTGCTTCCATACACTATGTACAAAACCTTATACATTCATCCCATCACAGAAGGAAGCAAAACAAACCCCAATAAAAACAAATCCCCCAACCATTTGCTACACATCACCGAGGGAAGATATCTATAAAAACCAGAAAAATAAGACAAACCCCACCACTCCGGACCACCAGACCCCTGATCAGTAATTTTTAAACAGAAAAACAAGCTCGCCTAAACGCCATATATCTCCTTTAGATAGCTCCCCACCTGAATCTCAGCAGTACATACCCTGACCCGCCCCTGATGTATAACTTTTAACCATGCAGGGTTCATCAAATATGCTTCACAACCAAGTTTCTGAAAAGGAGAGATCTGCCTCAATCGCCATCGTCTCTCAAAAATTGTATGGCCGAAGTCTGGTCTCACAAAAAGTCTGCCCTTCCGCTACCTTCTTAGCATCTGGCTGGGCCTTTTCAAATATTCTTGCCGCAATAAAAAAATCCCCAAAAATATCAGGATTGCTTGTGGTTTTGGGTCCATGCCGGGGTTATTCTTTGCCATTAAAGGAAATCGGTGGACACGCTGAATCGGTTTCCCAGTTGCAGTGTGAAAGTTCTGGGAAAGCGGACTTGAAGAGCCTGAGCACCAAACCACGTATATCCCCTCCTTCAGTTTCCTCCTAAATTCCCAGCAAGCTCAGATTGGTCCTTAGTCTATTTTCAGACTCCTTAAGTTCCCATAAAATGTCCATCATTCTTGAGTCATTAGCTGATGTCTTCTGCTCAGTACTCTACAGCCCAGCCTCTAAACCTACTACCGTTCATTCAGCGCCATTGTTCGAGCAATCACTTCGGTACAAGCTTTAGTATTCTTTCGAATCGCTCCCTGGATCTTTTTTGTCGCCAGTTGCGTTGTCTTATGCTCCTGGCTCGCCTCGACTTGCATAGCCTTAAGAGTCGCATATATTAGACACAGAGGGGGCTGGTTCACTCTTAGATCCTGAAGCATGGAGGTTCTCATCCTGGAATCCAGATCTTATACCTCCCTCACCTTCATCACTTCTAGGGTTGGTAATAGAGTAGTCCCATTGAAGATGGGCATTAGAATCCGAATGAATGCTATCATACCGGTGGCTTGAGTTTTTTTTTCTCCTGACATGACCAGAAGCCTGTCTAAGTGTATCTGCGGTTGTGGGGGCACCATCTGTGTCGTTGTTATCTACAGACCCATCTTCTTCTGTATTATCCAAGTCGCTACCCACTACAGAATCTGAATCCTCTGCCATGGAGAAGAAATTCTGCCCATCAGGGGTACCCGGTACTAGATTTTTATCCACCTCCTCTTGTAACTCACAAGGGATAATATCGAAGTCTGGATCCAACCATGGACCCCCACTCTGACTGCATCCCTGGGTCTCCCTCTAACTGCATCCTGATAGGTGGATTCGACAACATAGTCGGCAGATCGGCTTGGGTGACTACAGCTTCTGCTGCTGGAGACTCAATATCTGCCCCAGATACAGTGTTATTTAGACTACTCAAAGCCACAATACAGTTACTGGAAGCAGCGGGAACAGCAGTAGCAACAGTAGCAGTCACAGATGAAACTGTAGTAGATACAGTGGATACAGATTCCTTGCTCCTTAAAAGAATTGGTGTTCGATCAAGGTTAATCTTGGACTGGTAGCTCGGTTTGCCACTTACCGGCTTGTCAGAAAACATTTCAGGCACCTTCGGGGTCTTCCTTTTTGCACCTTTGTCGAGTAAGGCCTGCCCCAAGTTAGGAGTTCCACCGCTCTCCACTGCCATCTCTATAATCTCTCGCTCCCCCTGCGTGGAGACGGAAGCCACATCCAAGCTCTTCACCGTTTGTTTCTTTGTTACTGCAGTGATCTTTACAACCGGAGCCCCGTCCTTGGGAGCAGCTCGGCGAAGCGGCATATCAATCCGGTCGGTGTACTCCCCCGGCAGCCAGCCGGCAACCAGAATCCGCCGCAACCCCAGTGCCTGACATGCTCGGCTCCGCGGAACCCGGAGGCGGAGTTCCGTCGAGCGGTGCCAGATCCGAGAAAGTCCGGGAAAAAAGATCATTCAGTACGGAGAGGCAAGTACCGCTTTCCTTTTTCGAATAGCTTTCTATCGGGCTCCGAGGGTCAGGATTAGCAGCAGCTTAGACCCGCATAAAACACATTCATTAGTACGAGCCGGTCAGGGAGCAAACAATGCGCAGCTCACGCAGCCGCCATCTTGCCCCGTGCAATTCATGCTAAGAGTTCTTCTCATTGCTGTACTCCTAAATGTGTCTCCACAGTCCTGTTAATTTTGAGCCTAAATCTAAACTTTGCACGTATTTGCGCTACTTAAAGCTTTCCACTTTCACGCGAGTAGTGCACCAAACTTGATTTTGCTACTCTGTGGAATCAAATAAATGGTAAATTTTGTGCCCTCTGGAGGTGATGAATCCCTGCTTTGTTGGCGCCCAAGTACAGGGAATTTCAATAATCCAGTTTAGGAAGTATAGTAGACTGGATGATCTGGCGTGTTTTGGCGTCGAAGAACCAGAGCAGTGGATTAAGTCCACACAGCAGCCCAAAACAGACACCAGCACCTGACATTCTCGGCCTGAAAAGTCAAAGCACAGCCAGATTTTTTACGGTCTCCTTGAATGATTGGGGGGAGGGGCACCAGCACTCGCTCCATAAATGGGTGTTAATACCTAGGAGAAGAATCTCAGAATTGTTTGCAGTCAACTGTAAGCAGTTGGCCGCCATCCAATCAGCGCTGGCCACTAGATCATCTTGGTACTTAGCCAAGTTTGGTCTGAGTTTTAGGACAAAGAGATCACAAACTGAGTGTCCGCATAGGAGACCAAAGAGAGGCCCCTCATTTTTTGCAACAGCAGCTAGTGGTTAAATGTAAATATTAAATAGCATGGGGCTCAAAGCTGAACTCTGTGGCACTCCTCGGCCCACGGAATGTATCTGAGAGCTATAGGGAGGGAAGATCACTTGGAAGGATTTTTCAGCCAAAAAAGTTGAGAACCAGTTTAAAGCGGTTCCTCTGATACCTATCTTTTGTAAGCACCGCAAAATAATCTGATGCGATGCAGTGTCGAATGCAGCGCTCCGGTCAAGGAGAATCAGAGCCGAGGTATTGCCCTTGTCCATTGAACTACGTAGGTGTTCGGTGACTGCCAATAGGGCAGATTCGGTGCTATGACTGGGTCTGAAGCCATTCTGCGAGGGGTCCAGAAAGTCATTGGCTTCTATGAATATGGTTAGAATAGAATTGAATTAAGACTCGGGGATTTTAGCTACAAAAGGTAGAAGTGAGATGGTGTGGAAATTCTCTGGCTTGGAGTTATCTAGGGCCGTTTTTTAGCAATGGGATCACCTTAGCGTGTTTCCTTGCAATGGGTACTTCTGCAGAGGACAAGGGCAGGGCTATCAGTTCACAGAGGATAGGCAGAAGCTGGGGTAGAAATTTCTAGAATTGATCCAGTTTAAGTATGTCCGCTGGGGATCCCGATTTAATTTAATTAGAGGGTTGTCAGTACTTTCTGGGATAGTACTGGAAAAGAGAATAGTGAGGGCCAGCGGAACTAGTGGGGACCTTGAGGCCTACATTATCGATAGTGAGGGTGAAGGAAGGTATTATAGATGTCCTCTATCTTCTTAACAAAAAAGGAGGAAAGCGCCTCACACTGGAAGTTCGAGGTGATGGTAGATTAATTTGCCCATGCCAGGGTTTTAAGGTCTTTTAGCAAGGTGAAATGCTTTAAGCCAGTTTGCTGCTATTTTTGATTTTTTTTTTCTCACAAAGTAATCTGCTCTCGATTTATGTATGGATTTGTGATAGTCATTGATGACAGAGCGTTATTGTGTTTTGAGGGTGGGGTCATAGTGTAGTCTCCATTCGCGCTGTAAGGCCTTGCAGTTTTTTCTCGCCCGGTTCAGCATCTCATTAAACCACGGTCTAGTCTGTGTTCTACGGCTATAGCTGTATTTGGCAGGCATGCATTTGTCAAGGGAGAATGTAAGTCAATCAAGTGGATTGCTGTTTGCGACTTCAATATTCCCAGTCATTTGAGGCATCTGGTTGAGGAGGTTGTCTCTGAAATGATGGACATCTTGCTTGTGCCAAGGACATTTTAGAATGGGCTTAGAGTGAGCATCTGAGGGTGGGCCTGTGAGCATCTGAGGGTGAGCCTTTACTCTGTAGTGTCATGAAAATAAATAAGTGGTCAGACCAGGTCATGGGGAGAGGCTGATCGACTTTTAGAGCAGGTTTTATCAAGACACTTTTTTCAGGTCGAACCTAGGCAGCCCGCTTGCGCTGTCTGCAAGACCTGTTAGCTTGTGTATCGGCTTTTGGCATGTCCATGAATTGTCATTTGTTCGTTGCTGTGCCATTTACAAGTAAGAGCTTTGTATTGGTGCATTGAGTTTGATCCTCCCGCCTTTGTATGCATGGGTTAAGCCCAGGCGATTTTACTCATGTTTGCTTGCGTTTGCCATCCCAATACGCCCCTGGTTCCTCCTGGTCATTCTGATCCGCTTTTTTTATTTTGCAGGCTATGAACCCCGCTTTAGGCTTTCAGGCCGTTTTACGGAGCAATGCTCTGTTCGGCATCTGATAAGTGGCAATTTCTGTCCGGTAGCTATTGAGCTATGCCAATAGCTCTAACTTAAAACAGAGACCTATTGCATTTCTAATGCGTATATTCTTTAGGCTTGGCTCCTATTTTTGCATGTTGATTTTTGACTTTCTCCTTCCCACTTATTTCATGTCCCCAACCACCCTCCTTCCCGTCCTGCCACCCGTGCCTTTTACTATGAGCCTCTAGTCGGAAGTGCGTTGCTCCCCCAGATTTTATTGCTCATTACCAGTGGTGGCTGCCCTGACCTCACAAGGGTTTGGCGAATAGCACTGTATGAACCCACCTCTTCATTGGGACACCAACAGACATGGTCCAACCGGACCAGGAAAAGACCTGTTAGTTCTTTGCAGTTCATTTTTAGTAGGCACGGGGAGATTAAGTGAATCAGTATGTCGCCTGAGTGGGCGGAGCGAAGGCTGTTCTTGTCACTTGCCTTGATTCCTGGTTGATCCTGCTTGCCATGGAGCCCATGATAACGTGCAGTGACTGTGCAGGGCCGATGGCTGAGCAGTTTCTTGCCCCGGTCGGGCCCCCGCCCTTGGAGCCGTTTAATTTCCTTGAGGTGCTCTTCGAGGGCATGGCCAGGGCGAGCCAGTGGTGGAGAGCACTGAGCGGGCGCTATGGTACCTGCAGTTGGTACCTTACACCCAAAGGTGAGGGGGCTGAGGAGCGAGGGGAGCCTGGAATTGGTGCCCCAGAGCATGCATTAGTTCCAGAAGCCTCTTAGGGTTGCAATGGGAAATGCAGCACCAATGCATAGACTGGAATGTGTGTGTGCGGAGGACAGCTGAGATAAAACTTGTCAGAAAACAAGTTTTGTGATGTTTTCGCAAATTAGTTTTGTGAAACACCATCTCAATCTAAATACTTTAATATGGTAGCCACCCCTGTAAATCATGCCACCCCATCTTCAAGTCCATTAATGGCAATAAGATTTTTTAATATCCTCAGGTTTGTACATATGTTCCTTTACTCCTCTGTATCTAGCTACTCAGCCAGTGTGAGTGTTCAGGGTAGAATGTTAGTGTGATTGACATGAATGGAATGCTTGAGTGCCTGGTGTGAGTGTTGTCAGTCGGGAGATAGGCTGAGCAGCTAGTAGGCTGCTCCTGGTGGGTCTGCTTGTTCCAGACCTCTGCTTCCTGTTATCTAACTTATGGACTTAATAAATCTACTACTTAACTTGGCTACGTCTGCCTCGACTACATTATAACCTGAACATGCGGACTAGCTTACTACATATTTTCCCTTTGTCTACGATACACTCACTCATGTTTTAACGCCAAAATATACTTGCCCTCTCTTTAGCATACTGCAGGTTTGCTGTATTTGATCTATTCTGCATGATGCAGCAGCTTTATGCATTCCATAAACTGCATGTTAGCAAAAGCACAGTGAAGACGCTTAGCATGTGTTTGTGGTATACAGGTGTCCAGTTGGGTAGAAAGAGCTACTATACAAAGGCAAAAACCATACTGTGCAAATGAGAGGACTTGAAGTCGGGCTTGGTGTTTCTGATAGAAAGGTGTCTGAAAAGATAATGTGAAGTGTTCTGAGCGAGTAGGGCGAAATATTACCTTATTTTATTCCAGAGGATGCTTTTCTGTATCATAGTGCAAGCAGGCTTTTTTTCCCCAACTTTTTTGAGTGAAGCTGGTTTTAGTGTGTTTTCATTCTGCAGTCCCTTTTGGTTGGTCTGTCGTCTGGGTGTTTGTTGCTTTAGTAACATGACTTTTTATTTAATTTGTGATTCGGGATTTGTTTTACTTACGAAACGGAGTCTGTTAGGATATAGTTTGAAGTAGTTTCCAAGCGTTGAGTAAAGGGTCCCCTACATCGATTTTGGGGAAATCACTTTAAATTAACATGCCAACAGTATCCACATATGTCGGTCACATCACTCATCGCACTGTTTAGAGCTATGCTAATTTCCTCTTACTGGAGACTAGCTGTCTCCTTTCTCAGCACAGCTGCAAAGTATTCAACTTTCTCACTTTACACCATACTCTTTGTAGTGATATTGGTGTTGTTTAGAGGTTAATAAGTGGCTGCAGATAGCTTCAGAGGCTAAATAAGTACTTTTAATCCTTTTGGTTATGTTCACCCATGGAAGCTGATTGAAATGCCTTAACACCTTTAAAAACAAGCATTTACAATGCAACGGTTTCGCCTTTGTAAAAGTTAGAGCTATTGCCATTGTAAATGACACATTTTTTATTTGTGTTGGTTTTGAAAACAGATAAATAAATGGCATTGTCATTTACAATGCCAATAGCTTAATCTCTCGCAAATGCGAGACCTATTGCATTTGCACCCACACTTGCACACACAGAGAGCCACCCACACACACACAGAGCCACCCACACACAGAGCCACCTACAAAAAAAGCTAGTCACACACACAGAGCCCCAACACACACAGAGCCCCAACACACACAGAGCCCCAACACACACAGAGCCCCAACACACACAGAGCCCCAACACACACAGAGCCCCAACACACACAGCCCCAACTCACACAGTACAGAAAATAAGTTGAGGATTGTGCACCAACGCTCTGTAAGGAGTACACATTTGCAGGCAGCTGCACACTGTAAAGAATGCATGCTTATTTTGTACATATATATTCAACCTAGCACGTTCACATATTGTAAGCACTCTGCTATGTGACCTATACTGAGCAGACCTATGTCACCAAAATACACTGCAAGCACCCACCTATGTAGCCTATGATGTGCAGTTCAACGACCATGTTCTACACATGAAGCTTTATACCAAAACACACTGCAGGCCCAGGCCCGTCACCACAATACACAGTGTAAAATCAGCTCCACCAGCTGGAAAACAAAAACCTAGCTGCCAACCACAATACTTTTCTGAGCACGCTGACATCTGTGTCATACTGAGCACTCAGCTTGCAGCCACAGGGCATTACGCACATCAACCTAGAGTACAAAACAGAATGCAATCACATACAGTAAACTGTTCGCTATCTGTCGCAAACTGACCAAATCCAATTGTCATACATGATGCACGCAAATCCAGGTGTGACTTACAGCAAACTACAGCCGGCTCTTGCTAACTTTTCTACGCGGTGCACAACCAGTTGTTACTATTTTTGCACAGGAACCTGCTATGCACTGTACAATGCAAGCAGTTGTTACTTTACTTTATGTACATCCATGTGTTACCCATATCCTAGTATGCACAGCTGGATGACAACCACTGTGCAGACAGATGTCACTAATGGTGCACAATCAGCTGTCACTCCTAGTACACTGCACAGCCAGCTGTCACCTGTAAAATGTGCGACTAGGAGTTGCCTACAGTAACTGTTCCCAACCAGCTTCCAACAGTGCACAATCAATCGTCATAAGCAGCACACTTACCCGCCATCCACAGTACAGCTGTCACCTATAGTCCAATTACACAGCCAGCTGTCACCCACCATACACAGTCCTCACTACAGTACACTGGGCCAGGCAAGTGCTGTGAACTGCAATCCACTGCACAACCAGGAGACACGGACAGCGGGAAGGGGGGCGTGAAGGGGCACACTAACAGCGGGAGGAGGGCGGGAACGGGCACACGGACAGCGGGAGGGGTGGCAGGAATGGGCACACGAACAGCGGGAGGGGGGCGGAAATGGGCACACGGACAGCGGGAGGGGGGCAGGAATGGGCACACGAACAGCGGGAGGGGGGGCGGAAATGGGCACACGGACAGCGGGAGGGGGGCGGGAACGGGCACACGGACAGCGGGAGGGGGGGCGGGAACGGGCACATGGACAGTGGGAGGGGGCGGGGAAGTATGCTTTCAGCAGCATGGACAACTTGAGTGTATGAGGGAGGGAAGCAGCAGCATGAAAAACTGGAGGGTGTGAGGGAGGAAAGCAGCAGCATAGACAACTGAAGGCAGGGAAGCAGCAGCAAGGAAAACTCGAGGGACAGAAGCAGCATGGACAACAGGAGGGTGGGAGGAAAGCAGCAGCATGGACAACAGGTTGGAGGGAGGGAAGCAGCAGTATAGACAACAGGAGGGTGGAGGGATTTAAGCAGCAGAATGGACAACTGGAATGTGGGAGGGAAGCAGCAGCATAGACAACGGGAGGGTGGGGGGGATTTAAGCAGCAGCATGGACTACAGTAGGGTGTAAGGGAGGGAAGCATCAGCATGGACAACGGAAGGGTGGGAGGGACGCTAAGCAGTAGCATGGACAACGGGAGGGTGGGAGGAGGGAAGCTGCAGCATGGACAACAGGATGGTGGGAGTGGGAAGCTGCAACATGGCCAACGGAAGGGAGGGAGGTGGGAAGCTGCAACATGGACAACCGGATGGTGGGAGGGGGAAGCTGCAGCATGGACAACGGGAGGGTGGGAGGGAGGGAAAGAAGGAATGAGGGAAGCAGTAGCATGGGCAACGGGAGGGTGGGAGGAGGGATGCTGCAGCATGGACAACAGGTTGGTGGGAGGGGGAAGCTGCAACATGGCCAACGGAAGGGTGGGAGATGGGAAGCTGCAGCATGGACAATGGGAGGGAGGGAAAGAAGGAATGAGGGAAGCGGCAGCATGGACCACGGGAGGGTGGGAGGGAGCAAGGGAGGGAAGCAGCAGTACAGACAACAGGAGGGAGCAACAGTGACAATGAGCAGCACAACGACGGAAAGAAAAACATCAACATAGCGCTTGATTTCTTGCAGTGTCTAAAATGTGGCCACATCTTGACTGCATCCAGTGACATACAACTTTTCTCTGTTTAGTGACATCTCTTCCTCCCCAAGTTAAAGTTTTACTTTTGTTAACGTCTAAGCCATTTTTTTCTTGTGATGAGACAAATGGGAGAGTGTGTGGCGTTGCGGACAGACTTTGGAACAAGGGAACCACATTTGAGTCTCGGCGTCGGTTCAATAAGCAACCTATGATTCTGGGCATATCACATAGTTCAATCATGTCTAATAAATGAATGTGACCATGTGTGTAGTTTTGTTTCCTTATGTAAAGTGCTCCAATACCTCTAGTTCGCGCTATATAAAAAACAGCAGACAAATATAAAAAGGCAAATTATTATATTATACCTGTTCAGTCTATATTGTCAGCTATATTCTTATTCCGCTCTGTCACGTTTCAGAGAATCGTTTCTTCAGTTTTGTTTGTCCTTTTCCGGCAGATTTCTGTAGGTGTTTACTAAGGTAGAGCCCAGCATCCGCTTTGCCACTGTCCCGTCGTCCTCACGCTCTGAGGGAGGTCGTGTGCGAGTGGACACCTCCCATCCTGGGTCAGGGGGAGATGCTAATCTCCCAGGCAGGCATTCCATCCTGTGACGTGCGTCCATGTGACAGCTCGGCGACTCAACAAAGCAGCCGATGCCGACAGCGAATCCAAGTATTTATCGATCCTCTTGTGTGCAAGCAATTATTAACTATGGCGGGCTAGAAAGTTGATTTGCGGATAAATCGATTAAACATCTTTCTTTGCACTTTCAAAATAAATAAAAAAAAACTGGTAATGAGATGCACAAAACGCTGAATGGAATAGCGCTCGATTTCTTGCAGTGTCTGAAATGTGGCCACATCTTGACTGCATCCAGTGACACACACCTTTTCTCAGTTTAGTGACATCTCTTCCTCCCCAAGTTGAAGTTTTACTTTTGTTAATGTCTAAGCCATTTTTTTCTTGAGGAGACAAATGGGAGAGTGTGTGGCGTTGCGGACAGACTTTGGAACAAGGGAACCACATTTGTGTCTCGGCGTCGGATCAATAAGCAACCTGTGATTCTGGGCATATCCCATAGTTCAATCATGCCTAATAAATGAATGTGGCCATGTGGGTAGTTTTGTTTCCTTATGTAAAGTGCTCCAATACCTCTAGTTCGCGCTATATAAAAAACAGCAGACAAAAAAAAATCAGAGTTCAGCAAAAACACGAAGCTTACACCAATCTGTAACAAACTCACTGCAGCCACGAACACGACAACATAAACAAGCTCAGGCGTCGACAGACAAGGGAGAGTCACAGAAGTAGAGCCAGGCAAGGACAGAGGTACACCACCGCTGCATTGACTCCTGCCGTCTGCAGCTCGCAACCGACACCACACTGAGAGGGAAGCTGCAACATGGACAACGGAAGGGTGGGAGGTGGGAAGCTGCAGCATGGACGACAGGATGGTGGGAGGGGGAAGCTGCAGCATGGACAACGGGAGGGTGGAAGTGAGGGAAAGAAGGAATGAGGGAAGCAGCAGCATGGACCACGGGAGGGTGGGAGGGAGCAAGGGAGGGAAGCAGCAGTACAGACAACAGGAGGGAGCAACACTGACAATGAGCAGCACAACGACGGAAAGAAAAACATTAACATAGCGCTAGATTTCTTGCAGTGTCACGGGGCATGTAGAGACGACAGCAACAACACACACAAAGACGTAAAACAAACAGGGAGACGACATGAGACGGGGTACACGTATTTATTTTATTTATTTATGCGATTTTCTATAGCGCAGACTTTACCCGAAGGAGCACCAGTTGGGAAACATAAGGACTTAGAATTACATGCGTTACAAAAAGGATGCACACGGAAAAAAATTGCAAATGTACAAGATGTAAAGTCACACAAGGAGGCGATACACGTGGATTTTCTCTAATATGGTATAAAGGTCTACTGCATATACTGGTGATTGGGGAGCTCTATATACATAGGGAAGGGATAGACATGGATATACTCTAGGAGTCACATAGAAATGGAAGAGAGCACAGCGGTCTACTGCATATACTAGTGATTAGAGTTATCTCTATATACATAGGGAAGGGATATGACTGGATATACTCAAGGGTCACATAGGAACGGTAGATGGTACAAAGATCTACTGCATATGCTAGTGATCAGAGTTATCCCTATAAACAAAAATACACACACATAGTAGAAATCCTCAGGCAGAGTTCCCTTAAGTGGGGTTGTAGGGGGGACGAAGTCACAAAACCAAGGAAGGGTGGGAGGGAATCAAGGGGAGGGAGAGAAGGCAATGCATAAAAGGGAGGAAACATTTGAGGAACATCAAGGGGGAAACGAGGGAAAAAGGTAAAAGACGAAGGAATGGGCAAGAAGACAAGCTGGGGACAAGAGAAAAACGGCCGAGAGCAGCAGCAAAATGGCGGGCAGGAAAAGTGAGGAAGCCCATGAGAGTCTGAGGTCCACAAATACAGTACCTCAAGTGTTTCCCGTACCAGGGTGAATAGTTAAGATCATCCGACACTCCGATGCATCTTATAGGAGTGCCCCTGACCAAAATGAAAGAGCCCTGTTCGGCCTGATGCCTGCTTGTAGACAGAAACGGTTGGTATGAAACATTGTCCTGCAAGGCTTCGATATTCCCTACCACAGTCATGGTGCAGGCATGTGGTATTCCTCAGCACGCTGTGTG
Organism: Lissotriton vulgaris; assembly: GCF_964263255.1. NCBI lineage: Eukaryota > Metazoa > Chordata > Amphibia > Caudata > Salamandridae > Lissotriton > Lissotriton vulgaris. Next base: position 406,300,037 of record NC_141687.1, read on the forward strand.
GTAGGCTGGCGCGCGCACACCACCATGAGCAGGTCCGTGGAAATCCAGATCAGTCTTGCGTGACCCCGGGGCAGTCTAGTGATGTCGACAGCCTCAGCGCTCCAAGTGTAGGAATGCAGCAATTCTTAAGATCAGGGTCAGCTTTTGGTGTGTGAGGGCAGTGAGAGTTGGGTTCAGAAGCTCAATAGGGGAGCCGTTCGCCAGTTGCAGGTCACCGCCAGCCTCCATTTTAAGGTCAGGCATGCGTGGGAAGGAATATCGTTATGAGGACCGCCTCCCGTGAAATGCCGCTAATGAAGCACCTGTGGTTTTGTAAAGCTTGTGTCAGCCTCTGTGCTGCGACCTTCAACCGTACCTCCTGTTGGGGATTGCAGCTGTCGGCGCTCTTGGCAAGGTTGCGACCGCCATTTTGTACGCCGCCGCCTTCTCCCCCGCACTGCAGATTTTCACCGCTCCCAAGGCACCAGCAACAATCGGAGCAGCCCTGCGAGTGCCCCACACTCTCCGGTTCAGGTAGGGAGCATCGGTGTCGAGGAGAATGCTCTCCAGTGGCCAGGAGCCGGGCCGGAGCAGAGCGTGGACCGGGAGCAGAGGCAGACCCCCGCCGGTTGCTCCGCCCCTCCGCTTAGCGCCCTCCGTACAAACGTACAAACAGGGAGACGACATGAGACGGGGTACACATGCAAATAAAATTATAAACAAAATCCTGCTTACCTGATCGCAAATAACAACAACTTCCTGGCAACTTAAATCTCGCAGACCACTCCGGCTAAAGGCACTTCGAAAAAGACGAAAACATCAAGGGGGGAAAAAAAAAACACCCGCCTACCGCCGCAATGACGTGCTAAAAGGGGCAGGATGAGAAAAAATCGCCTGAACGCCCACGAATCGCCTCGCACAATGACGGATGCCTCTCTCTTCCAATGGCTAGCCTCCATTTATGGAGCTAGCCAATGGAAGACAGAGGCGGAACTAAGGCCACATACTATTCTCATAAGATTTCGCCTGCGCAAAACGCTGCTGCGCAGCTTTCGATAGGTGAAACCTAAAAAAATAAGCTTGTGACACAGAGTCTGGAGTAGCGAAAAAGGTTGAATACTTTGTAGTCTCGTTAAAAAAGGCGTCAGCTACCCTCTTTGAATGAGAAAATTGGTATAGCTGTAAAGATCTCGATCGGTGCTGAAACCTGCATATATACCTTTTGTTGGCAGTAAACGTTGCGTGATTTGCCCAAAATTACCTGTTGTGAAACTTCCTACTGACACTAGAACCGAGTTCATAAGCTGGCACGTTTGCTGGTGTCACTAGCAAGCCAGCTTTCGGTTTTTATTGGTAATTTATGTTAAAAGTACAGTTTGATACAGAAAGAATTACACTTGACTGCTTTTTTCCTTATATCTATGTTTTTAAGGCATGTAACTTCGCTCCAGTAACAAATGTAACTTGAAACAATGTTCGTCCTCTTGTAAAGCGCTCTGATACCTCCGGGTCTAGCCAGCGCTATATAAAACTTTTCAAATAAATGAATAAATGATTTTTGTTGGCAACAGTAAAACAACAAAGGATCTGGGTAGCTTAGTGGACTAATACAGCGACTGTAGGGGCTTGTGATCTCCCTCATGGTCACAGGTTTAAATGCTGGTACCACTTAGCCATTCATCCTTGGGTAAGAATAATCATCTGTTATTCAGTGCCGAGATACCCTTGAATATGCGCTTTACAAATACACATGTTATGATTGTATTTCCTACAACAATAAAAAAAATACATTTCAAACTCGTCCAATGCAATATTTCCGTTGCTAAGTAAAGTTGTGTAAAGCTTTTGAAACTAAGATGCGCTAAGACACTATTTAATGAAATATACTTATAAATGCCTAAACTGTAAGCGTGAACTACTTTTAATTTTCATATATTAAATGACAGAATGTCACACATTTAATAACCTCTCCCTCGTATAACTAATTAAAGGAATGTTATAGGCCTTTTTCTGGATTTCAAACTTATTGTTTTTATACTACAAGGTAATAAGGAGCGTAATTGTGAAACCATATAGTAACACAAGGTCCAAAAATGCCCTTTTGCGTGCCTTTTGTGAAGCACAAGAGAAGCACTTTTTGCCTGTTTGTCAGCTTTACTTTGCCCTATTTTAGGACGTTTTTGTCCTGAAGCTGCTCGTGTAACAAACACAGCGTTATAATGAATCTTTCTCAGTTACTTGCCAGGACAGAGGAGGTGTTTGAAACCTTACCAGAAAGGACAGAAGGGTTGGATGTAAATAGTGTTACTTCTCCTGGCTAATATTTTTATCAGAAAGAAAAACGTTGGTGTTAGATTCCTTACCTTACAATATCCCCAGGCATCAGACTGGATCCGGAAAGTTTTCGTCAGCAGTACCCCTGCGTGTCGATAGGTGTCGTCTGCTGCTCCGAGTTCGTTGTCATCATCGCCGGGATGATGTTGTCGGAGTACTTAGATGCCGCCCTCGTGCGCTGACTTCAGTTCTTCTTTTTTCTGCGCCAGCAAGCGCAGATCCGGGAAGAGCAGTACTCTTAGTCATTTTTTTTTACTAACTAAAGTGCAGGTGCGTGCAAAGAGATGTACACATTTGATAAAACATTAAAACCTTAGCCAAACGGAAGTTACAAAGCCAAATTGCAGAGCCCCATTGTACCAGGTGAAATTCCAAGTTCACCAGTTACCTGTTACGAGTCTTACTCAGTAGGCTTTAATTACAGCTTCTGAGCACTATTTTCTCAAATAGCTTTGTCCTGCCTGCTGCACAGGACACACATACTCCTAATTTTATTAGAACGGAACTGGCATTTGCAATGCAATAGGTCTCGCATTTGTGTAAGTTTAAGATATTTGCATAGTAAATGACAATGCCTTTTATTTACTAAAAACAGCACATAAATTAAAGTGATTGTCATTTACAATGCCAATAGCTCAAACTCTCTGAAATTGGAGACCTATCGCATTGCAAATGCTTGTTTATTATCTCTCTGGTGCAATAAGATGAACTGTTTTACTTGATTACTTTTCACTAATGTTATTACAGATTATGCTGTGCTCTTATATGACTGAGCACTTTTTGATATGGCTTTGAGCACCGTTAAGATCAAGGGTTAATTACCTCGCTGACAGCTGTTTTACTTTTTCAAATCCTTCAGTGAGTTTTACGAAGTGTAAAGAAAAACATCTGTTTCAGAACTGGATGAGATCAATTTAAGGTTGTTGTGTAGTTGTCCAAATGGCCCGTGGGGCAGGACCAGACCAGTAAATCTTGATCTAGGCGAGAGTTTGAAGCAGTCACCGAGGTGAATAAGACGTTTTCTATCAATTCGTTTTAAGCAATAAAGCCCTCTTGAGAACTTTAAAGGCTTAACAGTAATAACTACATGTTGTGCAGGAGGATAACATTTCAGTGGCCATTTATTTTTATATGTGTGGAGCAAAAAAGAAATCTCTATTTTGATACAAATCTAGTAAAAATGACACCTATGGGTCTTTGTACATTTGTGATAAGCATGATGTTGTGAGCAAGACTTGTCGTGCTTTCATGAACTCACTACCATTTAAAACCTTTAGTTTTTGAAAGAGCTATATTTTCTTCTGTGCACTATTTAAAAGCACAGATCTATTGTTTGTGCTCAATATTTTGTAAAAATGAATGGCCAGCATTAGCACGGAAGAGCTGTATGGCTCAAATATAGGTTGGCCTATTTTATTGTAAGGGTTCAAATTTCAGATTGTGCTGTGCTTGTCATCCGCCTGTGGCCATGCTCCAGTCTCTCCATATTTATGATCCTGTTCCAACTAGAAATGCCCACACTGTAAAATGTTCTTCATGTCTCAATGAGCTAGAGTTTCTATGAGGGTTAGCTACTGTTGTGTTGCACCATGGTTTCAAAAAGGGAGATGTCTGCCTCTCCCGTTGCCTCCTTACCCATGGATTGTTGTCGGAGTTACACATTAGAATACTTACTTCACCCGAAATTTTCAAGAACTCCGACACTCAAATGGAGCGTGCTATCCATATGTTAGATGTGAAAAGGAAAATGAAGTATACATTGAAGAGATAAAGGAAACTGGTATATGCACATCTTAGTCTCTTATGCACATGGCAATTCAGTAAACTCTATTGGCATACAGTTCATATTGATATTTATTGAAGAATTACTCCAGTTGAGTTACCAAAAACAAGTGGATTACTTCAGGAGCATCAAAGAGCTCACTCGCCTGCTGTTATTTTTCAAAATGTTATTTTTGTTGGGATCCACAAGGAAGCCACTTGGTAGGCAGTGATGAGCACTTAGGTACTCATGACTCCTCGGATTTGTATGCAAGAGCAGATGCTCAAGTAGGCCTAACATTCCTCAGGAATGTAAGGTGAAGTTAAATCTAAGTATCTATAGTAAATTTAAATACATACAAACTGACATCAGTTTTGTCCAGGTACACAAAACACGTTTTGCTCGTACAGTTCTCATTGCTATCTAATGGAAAACCTCTACCACATTGTAGATACGTTTTGCAATATATATTGCAGATTCACGCTCCACACAATCTAATAAAAAACCTAGCCCACTAGTTCCTAAAATCTGGTGGATGTTAATAGTTCTTTGCAATGTGCAGCCTTGTAGTAACTGCAGCTGGAAAAGATATAGCAATACATTGCTATCATATCTTTAATTCCTACCTTGCCAGTCCTTTATACTGGGCCTTGTGGTGTCCATCCTAGTAAACAATGTCCATCACACCATTGTGGGGCATTCCGCAAACGTGTACTTCATCCATTCCATACGTTGGCAACCTGGGTCTCCCAATGAGAACTGGAAAAATATGATAAGCTTATGAATCTGGGGAGGATTACTTGGTGCCCACCTAATGGTTCTTACATGTAGCACTACAAAACCTTTAATGCAAGGGATCCCTCCCATCCAAATTTGTCCTCCCCAAATTGGCATTTTGTCTGCCTAACCTAAAAAACACAGAAGTGAAATGGCCATAAAAGGGCGTTTGAGGCATGTGGGCTGCTGAATCCATATCTGTGCATAGATTGCCGCCTAGTGTTGGGTCCGGATGATTGCACATTGTTATCCTGGAAGAGACTTCGAAGTATCACGAGATAGGTGGCTCCTCCCCTGGACTACAGTGCGCATGGGCATCCTCTCCATCCTTCAGATTGTTTTTTTCCGCCATTGGGTTCGGATGTACTTTGTCGACTCTAGTTCGGAAACTTTGTATTGACTATTTCCTAAGGCCAAAAGGCCTTCGAAGCGTCAGTATTGTCTCGTTCGGTGCCTGTTTTCTTTCCAGTTCTTCGAACCGGACGTCGGAAGCTGATTCTCGCCTTCGACGCCAAAGGCCCAGACTACGACGACGATGGAACCAAGCCCGTTTAAACGATGCCCCGTCTGTAATTCCAAATACCCCCACATCGATGTGCACCCAGTGTGCAATAAATGTTTGTCCCCCGAGCACGACGAGGCCAGCTGTATGGCCTGCTCGAAGTTCCGCTCCAAGAAGACGCTTAAACTTTGGTGCGCTGCGAGGCAGTCGGCGCAACGGTCGGCACCCGAGCCAGTCAACATTTTCGAGGCCGGTGACGAAGAAGGCGGCGAGTATGACGAAGAAGAAGATTGAGGTTCCCGAAGAACGGTCGGAACCGGCGTCGGAGCATGACTCCAACTTCGAGATGGACGAGCAGACTGAAGAATTCGTTCATGAAGAAGACATCGTCGAGGTAGGGGACAACGAAGGGGCCATCGGAGCCGTCGATGACTACTCCAGTGATGAGCCAGGCCGTACCGCAGTAGCGGGGCCTATAACTGACATTACGCTCCCTTTGGCTCAGGTCGAGGCATCGCCGAAAGGCCTTAGCCAAGATCTTTCTACCCGTTCTATAGCCCCGCGTCCAAGCCAGGCTAAGAACACATCGAAAGAGCCATCGGTCGATTCATCGAAACCATCGGAGCAGAAATCGAAACCGAAACTACTTAAGATGGTGGTTGGTTCGACGTCGACGTCAAAGACTATCGACGGCCCTTCGACGCCGAAAGCGCCTGTCGCCTCGAAGACTGGAGCGTCGAAGCAGAGCTCAACTAGCAAACACGTCACCTCGACGCCGTCGGCATCGACGTCGACGCACAAACATGGCGACAAGGCCAAAGGCCTCCAGGAGAAGAAGGCTGTCGAGCCGAATATCTCAGGACTCAAGCCACTGCTCAGCAAGCACCTCGAGCCGAAGGCCAAAGCCGACCCAAAGCAGCAGGTCTCGTCGACGCCCAAGGCTGGGGATGCTCCACGCCGGGAGCTTTGGTCGATGCCATCAAGCAAGTGTCCTCCTCAAGTGCTAAATCAGCCTGATTCGACTACCACGTCAAGCTCCAAGACAGTCGGACAGACCCCGATTAAGTTCGCCTTCCGCCAACGGCTCGAGCAAAGGAGCTCGACCTCCATAAAGGCGCCGAACCTTCCAGGACGTCGTCGACGCCATCGAAGCCCGCCACAGAACGGGTGGTTTTCCACGAACCCTCGTATGACAACCAGTCGAAACTCTTTATCGACGCGGAATCAGGCAGGCTCACTATCCACAAGCGGAAGATCGCGCCTGAACGTCCTTTGGAGAGTTACAAAATTCCTCTCAAACGAAAAAAGGACTCGGCCACCTCACCAGTTCTCTTCGAGCCCGTTCAGGAATATTCACAGCAAATGGCATATTCTCCAGCACGGAGTGAGGAGGACATGGGGGACGACTATGGTCAAGCGGCCTATGCTTATAATGCTGACACTGATCAGGATGAACCACAACAGTGGTCTGAGGCCATAGATCAGTCTGTGGACCCTGATGATCCACATGCTGCTCCGGATGCTCAGTCCTATAACGTCAAAACATCGCCAACTGAGGACACTGCGGCGTTTAATGCTTTGATTGAAAGGGCAGCACTTAACCATGACGTGGAGATGCATGCGGAGCCAGTGGACGAAGATTTCTTGTTTAACACTTTCTCCACCTCTGAACGTTCCACTAAGACTTTGCCTATGCTTAAAGGGGTCCTCAAGCATGCTGCGGACATCTTCAAGGAACCCACAAAAGCTAGGGTTATTAACCCATGTATTGAGAAAAAGTACAGGCCTGCTCCAGTGGACCCCACCTACATCAAAGGCCAGCTCCCCTTGGACTCACTTGTAGTGGCCAATGCCCGCAAGAGGGCAAATTTACAAACCAGTGGTGATGCTCCGTCTCCGGACAAAGAATCGAAGATTCTGGAGGCGTCAGGGAAACGAGTGGCAGTGCAGGCTGCAAATATTTGGAGGATTTCCAATACAGAGGCCCTGTTGGCTAGATACGACAGGGCACACTACGACACCCTAGAACAGTTGTTGCAACACCTGCCTGATATGTACAAAGAGGGAGCAGAGATGATTATACAAGAAGTAAAACTGATTTCTAATGCGTCCATCAAGTGCGCACTGGACGCAGCAGACACAGCAGCTAGGGCCATAAACACTAGTGTGATGCTGAGATGTCATGCATGGCTCCGCATCTCTGGTTTCAAGCCCGAGATTCAAACTACTCTGCTCAATCAGCCGGTTAACCCGGACTTCCTTTTTGGTCCCGAGGTAGACACAACACTCGAGAAAATAAAGAAAGACACTGAGACAGCCAAATCCATGGGGGCTCTGCAATCTCAGCAGTTTCGGGGCAGTTCCTTTCGTCGCTCCGGTAATAGGGGAGCCTCGAGAGGACAGGCTCTGCAGCAGGCGCAGTACACCAAAGGCAGCACGCAATCCACCTACACAAAGAATACCAGGGGTGGATACCGTGGGAACAGCGCCAAAGGCAGAGGACGTGGCAATAACAACGCCAGATCCTCCGCCCCCAACAAACAGTGACGCCCTGTCACTGCCCCCCGACCATCTAACACCTGTCGGGGGAAGACTCCAGCAGTTCCTGCCAGTCTGGGAAAGCATTACCACGGACAGGTGGGTGAGACAACTTATCCGTTACGGCTATTGTCTAGAACTAACCTCCACCCCCCCCCCAACATACCCCCAAGGCACCGTCCTATGTCCGCAGAGTACACGCACTTATTGCAGCAAGAAGTACTCTCCATGCTGCAAAAAGGGGCAATAGAACTCGTGCCTGCAGAAGAGCGAGGTACAGGGGTGTACTCTCTGTACTTCTTGATCCCAAAAAAGGACGGATCCCTGCGGCCCATTCTAGACCTCAGACCCCTCAACCAATACATCCTTTCAGAACACTTTCATATGTTAACCTTACAGCAGGTCCTGCCGTTGCTCAGTCAGGGCGACTTCCTAGCAACACTGGACCTCAAGGATGCATATTTCCACATTCCCATTCACCCAAGTCACAAGAAATATCTCAGGTTCACCATCGACAATCAGCATTACCAATTCAAGGTTCTGCCTTTTGGGGTCACCACTGCCCCCAGAGTGTTCACCAAGTGCTTAGCGACCGTGGCTGCGCACCTTCGCAGACAACATATCCACGCCTATCCCTACCTGGACGACTGGCTCGTTCAGGCCAAGTCAGCCCAGCAGTGTGCCAGCCACATGTCGCGCACAATTCACCTCCTTCACAGTCTGGGGTTCTCACTCAACTACACAAAGTCACACCTGCAGCCAGCCCATGTGCGACAGTACCTAGGGGCCACCTTGAACACTGACGGCGACAGCGCAGCCGAACTCTGCCAGGGTCGACAGCATGCAGCTGCTCATTCGGAGGTTCAGGCCTCAACAATCACTCCCAGTGCAGGTGTTCATGCAACTGATCGGTATGATGGCATCCTGCATATTCATAGTCCCGCACGCGAGACTGCACATGCGTCCCCTTCAAGAATGCTTGGCACAACAGTGGAACCAGGCTCATGGGCATCTAAAAGACCTAGTGTTGGTGACCGGTCGTGCTTACAACTCTCTGCATTGGTGGAATCCACAAAACCTTTGCAGGGGAAGACCGTTCCAAGAGCCTGTCTCACAGATAGTGCTAACGACGGACGCATCTCTCCAAGGTTGGGGAGCGCATGTCCTCCATTACACGGTGCAGGGACTATGGACGACACAACAGCAGAAGATGCATATCAACCTGTTAGAGCTGATGGCAATCTTCATGGCACTGAAAGCGTTCAAGTTGCACCTGTGCAACAAGGTCGTGTTGATCCGGACGGACAACATGACTGCCATGTATTACATCCAGAAACAGGGAGGCACACACTCCCCGCAGCTATCTCACCTAGCCAAGAGCATGTGGAAGTGGGCCATTCAGAGGAACATCTTCCTCATGGCGGAGCATCTCCCGGGAGTAGACAACCAGATGGCGGACCTGCTCAGCAGGCACAGTCATCAGATGCACGAGTGGGAAATCCACCCCTCGGTACTCAAGCCATACTTCCAGCAGTGGGGTCATCCAGAGATCGGCCTCTTCGCCACAAAAGAGAACGCAAAATGCCAAAGCTTCGCCGCCAGGTTCCCACACCCGCAGTCTCAGGGCAATGCAATATGGATGAACTGGTCAGGCAGATTTGCGTACGCTTTTCCCCCAGCCCCACTCATACCGCTGGTGGCGCGCAAACTGCAGCAGCACTCCATGACGCTCATCTTGGTTGCTCCAACGTGGGCACGGCAGGCTTGGTACACCACGTTCCTGGAACTTTCAGTGGTGCCTCACCAGCGGCTGCGCCTTACTCCCAGCCTCCTCACTCAGAGCCATGGACCCATTCAGCACCCAGATCCTCAACAGTTGAGCCTAGCGATTTGGCTCCTGAGGTCATAGAGTTTGGCTACCTCAACTTGCCCCCTGAGTGTATGAACATCATCAAGGAGGCAAGGCGGCCTACAACCAGGGCGTGCTATGCAGCCAAATGGAAACGATTTGTCATTTACTGTTCCAACAATAACATTAATCCGCTAGATGCATCCACGCAGAACATCATATGTTACCTACTGCATCTGTACCAATGCAACCTAGCATATAGTTCCCTCAGGAAACATTTGGCTGCTATAGCCGCTTATCTTCAGAACAGACAGCACCTTTCACTTTTCAGAGTGCCTGCCATCAAAGCCTTTTTGGAAGGCCTTAAAAGAGTGATCCCTCCCAGACACCCTCCTTCGCCTGTCTGGAATCTAAATATCGTTCTCACCAGGCTCATGGGACCCCCCTTTGAGCCTCTCCATTCTTGTGAGATACAGTATCTTACTTGGAAAGTGGCCTTTCTAATAGCCATCACATCGCTGCGAAGAGTCAGCGAGCTTCAAGCCCTCACAATTCAAGAGCCATACCTACAAATTCATGCTAATAGGATGGTGCTGCGCACCAACCCCAAGTTCATGCCAAAGGTAATCTTGCAGTTCCACATTAATCAAAACATTGAACTGCCAGTTTTCTTTCCAAACCCTGACTCAGTGGCAGACAGAGCACTGCACACCTTCGATGTCAAAAGAGCTCTCCTGTATTACATCGACAGGACAAAGGACTTTCGCAAAACTAAACAACTGTTTGTTGCCTTCTCTCCACAACATAAAGGCAACCCTATTTCCAAATCGGGTATAGCCAGGTGGATAGTTAAATGCATTCAAATCTGCTATCAAAATGCTAAACGCACTTTAACAGTTCCCCCAAGAGCGCATTCCACACGCAAGCTAGGGGCATCCATGGCTTTCCTGGGTAACATTCCTCTAGAGGATATATGTAGAGCAGCCACATGGACCACCATACATACATTTACCAAATACTACTGCGTAGATGTACACTCCAAACAGCAAGCGGCTGTAGGACAGGCTGTTCTCAGAACTCTCTTTCAGACTGCTGCAGCTGGCACGGGCAACCGCCGATAAGGAGGTAACTCCTATTTATTCTATGCACAGATATGAATTCAGCAGCCCACATGCCTCGAACAGAATACGCTACTTACCAGTATGCATCTGTTTTTGGCATGTAGGGCTGCTGACATTCATATCGCCCACCCTCCTCCCCGGTGCCTGTCGCAGCTGTAGCACTCAGAATCATTCTCAGGCATGGTCATCACTTACTGTATTACACTCCATCTCTGCCACAATGGCGAAAAACAATCTAAGGATGGAGAGGATGCCCATGAGCACTGTAGTCCAGGGGAGGAGCCACCTATCTCGTGATACTTCGAAGACTCTTCCAGGACAACAATGTGCAATCATCCGGACCCAACCTAAGGCGACGATCTATGCACAGATATGAATGTCAGCAGCCCTACATGCCAAAAACAGATGCATACTGGTAAGTAGCATATTCCTTATCTCACTGGCCACAAAGTAACAATAATTCATTATAAAAAAAAGTCTGGATAAGGCATCACATTCTGCTTGAAAATGTTTAGTAAAAAAGTGAGAGATAGAAGAAAAAAATTTGAAGGGTTGTGTAGCCAGGGAGGATAATTCACGGATAATAATTGTTGCAGTTAATAAGTAACCTTTAAAGCGCTTCTTAAAGTGTGATTCTGTTGCATCAGCATGGGTTTAGCCCTTGGGGATATGGAATTGTTGATTATCTTTACAGTTGGTTATTTGATGGCTGAAACTACGGAGGTGGGTCTTTTGGTCACTTATGAAGTTGACCAATGTGATGTACCTCTGTAAGAAATTGATTTTTGATTGTGTTTTCCGCACCCTGTGTTTAATTGCTGTAATGTCCTGAGTTTTTGTAAATACATCTACAATTATGAAATTCAAGATACTAGTTTTTTTTCTATTGACTTTTTTTTGTTTTGTGTCTAGTCTGCAGATAAGCACCGAGCTCTTGAAGAAACCAAAGCCTACACAACTCAGTCCTTAGCAAGTGTAGCTTACCTGATCAACACACTAGCCAACAATGTTCTTCAAATGCTGGATATCCAAGCATCTCAGCTTCGACGGATGGAATCTTCGATTAACCATATTTCTCAGGTGAGAGATCATTTTTCTTACTAATACTTTGTACTCTAATCTGGGTTGCGTTTCTTTTTTGTATTGCCAACGTAATTGTGATCTCAGTTTGATGTCACAAAAAATAGACTGTACAACTTCTCTGAAAAGTGCAATTTGTTTCTTTAGGTCTCGCTGAAGCAATGCGTAAGCATTGTTTTCGGCGAGATTATAGTAAGCTGATTTCCAAACTCTACCCACTGCGGATCACATACAGTTGATGTGAGAGCCAGGTGCGTGCACAGGAATTCGCTCCCCCTACCCCTCCCACAAAGCAAGACGAGAACATCAAAGCCATTTGCCAGCAGCCACTTCAAGCGCTCCACAGGTCATAAACAGGACCATCTGCGCGTGAATCAGAATAATGGCATGGTTGCCCAGCCCCCTTCCGAGCGCTGCCTTTCCTCTGCTCCGCTTCAACTGGTGCCAAATGGAGAAACTATTGCATCCGTTCACACCACCATAGACGAAAAGCAATGACTGAAACTTGGCAACACGTCTTTTCAACACTTGCACCAAAGTTCTGCTGATTACCCTCCCCCTCTAATCTATGCCCTTTCCCTCCTCCCCTTCCCTCTGTCTCTTCCCTGACTCCGTTCATAGTCTCTCCCTTTCCATTCGATCTTTTAAGCTCCCTCCTCCCCTTCCACTCTTACTCTCACCCTTCTCTTCCCTCTGCCGACACCCCTGTGCCCCAGATACCGATGCCTCTCTTCTCTTTTACTTTTTTTCTTACTTTTTGAGTTGGGAGTCAGACCTATTACCCCCCGCCACAACAATGCCGAGAGCTTGTTTCTCTACCCTATTACTCTTCCCCCAACAGCAAAAGTTCACATAAAAGATAACGAGTCAACCTAGAGCATTTGAGTAAGAGCGTTACACAACACCACATTTTCACAACATAGACAAGTACAGTTGACAACTGCTCTCAGCAGCATAGGTATACGCTTTCTAGCACCTAGATGCTGAAACGTGGGAGGAACCGAAAGGAGTTGTCACATCTGAAGTTATTCCTGTTGAAACGTTTTCCGAGTTTTTATTTTTTTTAAATCATCGATGGGCTTACACACAACACATTTTATACTTTTAAAGATGCGAAAGAAAAGCAATGACTGAAACTTGGCAACACGTCTTTTCAACATGTGCACCGAAGTTCTGCTGATTAATGACAACTGAGAAATGGCCTTAGAGCCGAAAGTGTACTTGGGATGGGAAACAATCGAAATTAAACTATTCAATTGAGAAGACACTGTAACCTATTGAAATTCTTTATTGCACAATTCTAAAGTGCATTTTTGATTGACACCTGACGTGGATGAACATTTTTTTAAAACTTGTCAATGAAAATTAACGAGCACTTTTCTTGAAATCACACTTGAACGTGGCATATGTAAAACAAAACAAAGTTTTATAGCTGTACAAGCCTGTTGCTAGATGTTCGTGTACTTTGAGACACTCATTGAGGTTCAGTGTTTGGGGTGTGGTGTGCTTCTGGACCAATGAACCCCACCCACTCCTGGCCCAGCAAATGTCAAACAGTGTAAAAATACTTACAGCCGTACAGGTCCGCCTGAACATTCTTCTACACTTTTTTGCCATTCACAAAATCGGTCGAACAGAGGCCTGGACTTAGTATACAATTCAACACTTTGGGCAGGCAGAGCCGAATGTGCTAAACAAATATATTTATTTTCTCCGCTGGGAAAACATTTTCTCTGTCAAAACGTGTACCTTTTAACATTCATTCTCCTTCCTGGTATCACAAAAAGTGTATTTATTTGTTGTCATTCACCATAAAAACATATACAGTTTCACTTGTAAAAATGCACTTTTTATAGTTTCTTCCATGGAATGCAAAGTTTATGTTTCTGGCACATAGTTTATATCTTAGGGCTCTCCGGAGGCATGCTATAACCTTCCTTGGGGGGTCAAGGTAATTCAGTGTAACCAGAAGCCCCTGGAATTAAGCAATTCTGCAACCTTTTCTGCGTAACTATGGATTTGCCACACTTGCCGTCATCTGCATAGTTTGTAGATTTTAATAAAAAATAGTTTGTAGCTCTGTCAGTTTAAAAGTGACTAAAAACGCTACCACTCGTGTTGCCGAGCCGTGATAGACCATTTATCACGCGAGGGAAGGTTACCTTTCAGTTGCTGATTACTGTATTAAGGTGTTAAACTGATATTAATGACTTCCTCCACCCTCACACCCCCTCAATCTCACACCCTCTCACACTCTCTCACACCCTCACACCGCCTTACCCTCACACACCCTCACACCCTCACACCCTCACCCTCACACCCTCACTCACCCTCACACGCCCCTCACTCACCCTCACACCCTCTCATTCACCCTCACACCCTCTCACCCCCTCACCCTCTCACCCTCACCCTCTCACCCTCACAGATCCTCACTCACCCGCACACACCCTCACCCACTCTTACCCCCCTCAACCCCCCTCACAACCTCACCCCCATCAACCTGGTTCAAATATGTTCTCTCAATGTTTCAAGCTTTATTACAAATGTAACAAAAAGATGTTAATATTTCATTTCTGTTCTTGGATTTTCGTCACAATAAAATACACTGAACATAATCTTCACAAGTTATTTACAAAACTTTAAGCTATTGCCATTATAATTTACAATAACTTTTCTTTAAGTATTAATTATTGAATACAAATTAAAAACCATTGTTATTTGTAATATCAGTACATGTAAGTCCCGTAAATACAACACATATTGCATTACAAATGCTATAGGTGTAACATTTGCTAAAGTTATAACTATTGCCATTGTAAATTACAAAGCTACTAATTTCGCTATTTTCAAAAACAAAACCTAAATAAAAAATTTGACATTTACAATACCAATAGCTCAAACATTCTAATGCCAGACCTATTACATTGCAAATGCTTGTTTTGTACGGTAGTCCTGTTGAGTGTTTCCATATTATGCATTCATTCATTGAATACACGTATTTGTTTGGTTTATTTGGAAGATTACTCAGCCATTCGCTACCTTGACGAGTCACCCGAGGATCTTTCCAAACACTGGTTGATTGGAATTCATGTACAGTCTCCAATGTCTTTAGCAATTGCATTACGAGTGGATCATATGCGTAGACCTTGAAGTTGATCCCCTTTCAGCATTTTATTTTACACCATGGTTTCTTTAGATTCTCAGCAAGTTGGGATTTATTTTTTTAAAATAATAATCCTTTTTATTATAACCATAACCTGCTGTTACAATATTACATAATTGACGTTTTCCGACCGCACCAGAATACATGTACACATTTTAAAAGCAATCCTCCCCAGCACATAACTGTGTTGCCGTTCCTACCACTTCCCATGTTCAAATTTATTCCATCAGATCTTTCACCCGGGGCTCAGGTGGCGTGATTGGGTTGCCTCTGTAATGATTCCACTTGCTCCAGATCTTTCCCCACTTACTCGGGCATCCTTATCTGCCACCATGCACCAGTCCATATCTCTCTTCCATTCTCCCAACGATGGAGTCACCTCCAAGCCCCACGCCCGTGCTATGTTCCTTTTGGCGATCATTAGGGAAAATGTCACCCGAGTTTGGTCCCCACTCCTCTGGTCGGTCGCCTTCCATACATTCAGGAGACACCATTTAGGTTCGCAATGTAACTCGTTTTCATACACTCGACTCATGCATTGAACTATTGTAGCCCAATATTCCTGAATTTTGGGGCAGGCCCATATTATGTGATGAATGTGCCCACCGAATTACAGCTCGTTCGTCAGGAAGCGTCCGTTATTTTCCCCATCTTTACTAATGTGGTGCATGCAATATAGACTGTGAAGTATTTTAAGTTGGACTAGGCGAAACCGGGCCCGGATCGCCTCATCACGGTGAGACACTATTGCCTCCTGCCACTCCTCGTCCTGCCAGTCCGGGATATCGGTTTCCCATTTTACTTTTAATTGGGTTAAACTGTCAGGAGGAGTGTGATTAATTCGTTTTTTATTTGTTAACGAGATTGCCTTTTTAGTTCGATGTTCCCCCAGTAATCTGTTTTTTGAGGGGGAACGATTGTGGAAGCGAGTTTCCCCCTGGAAGGGCTGGCTGCAGGGCATGGCGCAGTCACAGATATCGAAACGCCTCCAAGGGAGCCAAATCATAGTCTTCCGTAATTCAGCAAAAGGCTTCCCTCCTCACATCTCGGACTGTCGACACACCCCCAAGGTCCTACTTATCAAAGCCCTGCAAGTTAGGAATTTTTATCAAGAAGGGCGCACCAGAAACCTAAATTGATCAGCTCTAAAAGTGCACAAAACAGCTGGATTATAAATGCTTAACAAATTCATGCTAGCCTAAATTCTTTTATTTGATTAAAAATGAGAAATCGCTTTCCAGAGTTGTTTAAAAAAAAAATCTAATAAAGCCCTGTATTTTGAATTTGCAACATTGGTATTCCCTCCTGCTCCCCATCAATCACACGTTGGTATCTCCTACAATGGTTACAGAGACGTTCCACTTGAATTGGCTTTGAAACGAACGGAGACATTTTTGCCCAGATATTTCTAGCTGAAAAGTTACTTGTGACCTCATGAAAGCGTCTCTAGGAGAAGTCCGGGTTATCTCCGTTTTTATTTTGCTGATGAACAGGACGAGGCAAATTGCGTGTATAGGATGGCAGGGATTACAGAGAAGATTTTGCAGAGACTTCCGCAGCTGTTAAGGACTTCAAGTGTACAGAACAAATGCAGACATTTCCACGGCATTCCGAAGTTTTGCCCTGAAATGTGTTTCTAGTAGTAGTACACTTAGGAAAATTTTAATTACGCCAAAGTAAACGGACCAATATTGGTAATTCAGCTTTACTCTTGTGGCACCCAATTAAAGAAATTTACACAAATGCGCCTACTTACAATACTGTAATTTGGGGCAAATAAAACTAACATAGGAGCACAAACATTTAAATTGGCGAGTTGCTGCTGTTCGTGTCCTGCTGCAATAAATGATATTTTGTTAGCACTAAATGCACCCTCTGGCAATTTTGAACGTGAGGGGGCACTTTGCGCTAAGAAAATAGCACTAAAGACCGGGTTATGCTCCTTTCTTAATTTTGCTATAATAAACGCATAATTCTGCTACTGCAAATTACACGAGTCATGCCCACCCCATGTTAGCAAAGTCTGCTGATGCCAAAACCACTTTAGTTTGTTACGGATGAAGGCTTCTCTGTGCGTCAGAAGTAGGCTAATAATGGTTTATCCTTAAAAACTTTTTACTGAACTATACCTTCTTATCAATAACCGTGTGTTGTGTCTTGTGAAAGCAGGCAGTACCCTAAGCCGGTCTGTGTTTTCATTCTCATTTACGATTTGGATTTTTTCCTAAGTGCGAATTACTTTTGGGGCATTTTGTTTTATTGCACACTACATGCAATATTTTGTAAAGAGGGTCTATATCAAGAGATCCTGTATAGTTCACGGCATTCATAACTGTCCCACTGCCTGCATTGCTTACCTGATCTGATATAGACCATTAGTTGTAGATTTCTTACCTTAGAATTTCCCCGAGCTGCAGTCTGGATCTGGAGATATGCTTCAGCACTACCCCTGCATGTCGTTAGGTTGCGTTCAGTTGGCTCTGCGTCCACCGCCGCCATTGCGGGTGCCTGGGATGAGTTCTTTGGAGGCCA
Source organism: Lissotriton vulgaris (assembly GCF_964263255.1). Classification (NCBI taxonomy): domain Eukaryota; kingdom Metazoa; phylum Chordata; class Amphibia; order Caudata; family Salamandridae; genus Lissotriton; species Lissotriton vulgaris. The sequence goes on from NC_141687.1 coordinate 406,317,674, forward strand.
CGCTCACTTTCTCCACCACTCTTACAGGAGACGCGTTTGCGTCTCCTGGCGCACTACTGGTTGAGGAATGAAGCAATCTTGGATACTGAGGGAGTGTGTGTGTGTTTGTGTGTGTCTGTCTGTCTCCTCAAAACCTAATTATTTTAGGTGATTAAAAAAGGGCATATGCACTCGTAAATTACATCTTTGTCTGTATTTTTCACAAAAAATTCGTTGCAGTGTAAACCATGCACCATAGTTCAGTTGCTGCCTTGTGCTACCAGCATTTTCGCGTGATGCTTTTGATAAAATATCCCACTGTAATCAGTGAGCTAGTGAAATGTTATGATAAAGTAATTTCTTTTTGTTACCATACAATAAGTATTTTTCTTTCACAGTACTTGTCCTCATTGGAATAAAGTATTAATAATGTATTTCACAGGGGTGCTGCTATTGTGCCAGGCTTTGTTAACCATAGGATTTGATAATGTGTCCTGAAATATTTGTTTTTGGTCTAACTCAACAGTGCAGTTTGTGCTTCATCTAAAGAGATGAACAGAGCGAGCGTTTAGATGGACTACTAAGAGAGCCTTTGACTTCGCCAACATGTTGATTGTTTCGAGTCTGGCATGTGATTAGGCAGACACGTGCTGCCATTGAAAAAGAGTGCTTGCACTGCACTTTGTGCCTTGCAGAAGGGCTTTTGAGATTTACTGCAGGTCTGAATTGTTCATGGTGGGAAATCACTGATCAAGGCTATGGGCCTGATCTGTGGATTATGAAAAGTTGTGACAAATGCAGAGGCCTCACATATTTATTGTGAAAAGCATATGTTAAAGCCAATAAGCATTTAAAAGTAGTTATTACAACATGTTAAAGCGTGTGGAGAGGCAGTTTGTTAGAATCTCACAAAGTGTATTAACAGAGGTTTTGGTGTTGGTTATGCCTCACCCTTACAGTCCTCACCCAGTCTCCCTGCTTTATGGTACGAGCTAGGCATTTGATGATCTATCTCACCCAGTGCGCACATGCAATTTCCTCCTCCACCCACTTGTGCAACACTGCAGTGCTACGGTTTCCAGATACCCCCTGAGCTGGGCCCCACCTGGGATGGGCTGGGCCTACTAAGAATCTACATCTGACCGCTTGTTGGGAGCTCTGGCCCCAGCACTTGGTTTTTATCCAGCACACAGCCTGCTACATCATTGTATCATTATGTTTAACCTTTCCTGCCCCATAGAATGAGGGGTGCACTCTGCCTAATTGCACCTCTTCCAAGTCTTCCGTTGCTTTTAAAAGAGCTTTCTGATTTTTTTGCTCCACTGTATTTAGTCCTGCGTTTTCCCTTATCCTTACGGATGTAACGGTACTTGTGAATGGCTACTCGCTGTGTTTCTTAGCTTTTTTTGAGACAATGTTTCTTGATTCTTTGTATTGTTTATTGATTTCATAAATGAAGACCACGAAAAAAAGAAAGCCTTCACCCACGCATGGGTGCGGTGGCATGCTTCATTATAGGGCTTCTCCTCACACGGATAATCTGTGGGTTTACCAGTGTGGTCTTTTACTTTGATCACAGGAATGTATTTCTATGACAATTATATATTGTACATACTATCAGATCCTCTGGGATGATACCACTCGCAAAACCAAATAAATTAGCTTATTGAAGGAGGCCTCCATAGAGACTGGATTACAAAAAGGAAACTGCATTTCTCCAGACCACCAACCCTTAAACTATATACATTTACATCTTTCCCAAAATACATGAACAGTCACTTCTCCCTTTGAGACCCATCACATCTGGTATTGGATAACATTTGGAACCCCTTTCAAAGTTAGCAGTTTGGTTCCTTAGACCACTGGTTACTCAAATGCTGTAATATCTTTAAAACGCAAAAATGGACCTCACTTCAGTCTCCTTGCAGATGTTAAATGCTGTCACTCAGTACCTCTTATTATGGCTGGATGTTCTAGCCCTTCTCACTCGTATTCTGCAAGAAGAAACTTTTACATCAATAGGTCTGCTTCATTCCTCACACAATGACTGTATGACTCCATCTAGCTTCATCCTGCAATGTGTAACATTGGCCCAGAAATAAAACTTTTTTCTCTTTGAGAAATAACTGTTTTTTAAAACCAAACTGCAGGCACTTTCATGGGTAGTTAATAAACAACACAAGTCCTAGTTCTCATGGCAATATTCATTTGCTGCACTGTAAACATCCATAGTAGAAATTCGTTATCTAAGGGACCTCTATAGTCTCAAGAAAGTCCTAAGATGTTTCAATCTATTGCCTCTTTAAAACAACAACCGCTCTGATTGATACAGACAGGACAGCACAGACAAAAAATGTGTGAAAAGCGAGATGGCACCTCACGGGCGCACCACCAATGGGACCCCTGGTTGGTACTCACCAGGATGGCCCTGTTCTCATCATCGGTGCCATCAAGCTAAAACCAAAAAACGTGTCTCGACCCTCAAAAATAAAGAGACAGTGAATGGTGCAGTGGACACAACTTATATGTGACAAAACTAACGACATATAACATATAAGTCACTGAGCAACTGGGACCATAAACTTTACTTTCATTCCCTTCTCTGTTGCACAACAGTGAACACACATATACTAAAAAAGAAGAGAGTAAATACTACCTATCGATTCACTCTCTACTTACAGCCGACATGTTTCATTGCCTTGGTTTCTATCAGGCAATTTCTTCAGGGCAATACACTTTAAATGCCACTGCAAGAGACACTGAAGCTTGGGTGCCTGCATGCAGTTTTGAACCTCATACCAGTGAAGAATTTATGCTAAAAATCGGAATCCAGCTCCCTTAGGTGAGCATGGTCCATACTCCCCGTTCGAGCAAGTCACGGTGTCAGAGTAGCGGTCGGCGTCCTCTCAATCCTCGAGAGGACGCCGACCGCTACTCTGACACCGTGACTTGCTCGAACGGGGAGTATGGACCATGCTCACCTAAGGGAGCTGGATTCCGATTTTTAGCATAAATTCTTCACTGGTATGAGGTTCAAAACTGCATGCAGGCACCCAAGCTTCAGTGTCTCTTGCAGTGGCATTTAAAGTGTATTGCCCTGAAGAAATTGCCTGATAGAAACCAAGGCAATGAAACATGTCGGCTGTAAGTAGAGAGTGAATCGATAGGTAGTATTTACTCTCTTCTTTTTTAGTATATGTGTGTTCACTGTTGTGCAACAGAGAAGGGAATGAAAGTAAAGTTTATGGTCCCAGTTGCTCAGTGACTTATATGTTATATGTCGTTAGTTTTGTCACATATAAGTTGTGTCCACTGCACCATTCACTGTCTCTTTATTTTTGAGGGTCGAGACACGTTTTTTGGTTTTAGCTTGATGGCACCTGTTGGACAGGCCACATGAAGGGCCACTCTCCCCCGGCCCGACCAGGCCCGAGCCCGGTCACGCAGGTACCACACACCACCATTACACGTCCTCCGTCCCCTCCGGGACCCCTACCCTCGAACATGTCGACCTCGTGGGCCTGATCCACTGCCGGCCTGCGCGCCCATCCTGGGCGCCATCTTGGACACTCCACCACGAGGCCGCCTGGCCCCAGATCGACCTCAACCCTGGGCCTGGCCAGGTCTCAGACATCCCGGCACCACCATCCACCCAGGAGGTGAGCGGGCTACTTGGCAAGTCACTGGGGGAAAGAGGTGTCGATGGCTCTCCCCCGCCAGGTGCCGCTCGCCCATCTCCTCCCCGGGCGCTGGCTCCACCCCCCTGCTGGGTGTCTGGACTCCCTCATCCCGGACCTCCCGACCTCCAAGTGCGAGGGTCCGGACATCAAAGGGCACCAGCCCTATAACTGGGGCAGCTCCAGAGCAGGAAGGCAGTTGTATCTTGGAGTCGAGAGACGCAGAGAAGAACTCATCCTTGACGGACTACTGGCGCTGCCATAGCTCTGTCTCGTGCACCATCGTCTTGCCTGTTGGCGCTGCCGCAACCTTCGTAACCTTCATATCCTTCATCGTCGTCGGGACCTGCTGGCGTGGCCGCGGACCGTTTGCATTCACCATCTTCATCGGGACCTGCTGGCTCCGCCGCGGACCGTCGTTTCCTTCGTCCATCTCGGGACCTGCTGGCTCCGCCGCGGCCCGATCATCTAGAACGCCGAGCTCGAGGATTGAGAGCTAGTTTCATCTTTTGGTAACAAGACTGTCCCGCTACCCTTTTCCCAAGCCAGAGACCAGAACCGAGGGGACCCCTGAGTCCAGACCTCCTTGTACCATTCCATCGTAACCTTAAAGAATTGCCTATAAAGTCTCGTTGAACTTTACCCTTGTGTGGTGTCCGTCTGTGGGGGGGAAGTTACTTGTCTGTACGATCGCTGGAGACGGCTCTCCCCGGAGACCTCTCCCCTTATCCTCGGCCGACCCTCCCGGTCCGTCTAACATTGGTGGCCAGCGGCGCGATCCGAATCACCGCATAACCGTACAGAGAGTAGCTCACCCCACGGCGAATCACGATGTCAACTAAAGAAAGCGGATCAACTGAGAAATTCCAGATGGAGAAATTGGACGAGTACAGCCATCGTGAACTAAAACAGTTCTGCATCGAACTAGGTATCGCTACCACCGGACTAAGTACCAAAGACGATTTTAAGCAGGCCCTAGAATCTTGGGCAGAAACCGGGGCTGCCGGAACCTCGGATCAAAGCATCGCAGCAAAAACCACCACGGCCCCCGAGGAGCAAAGAAAGGGTCTCTCGCAAGACGAGATCCAGGAACGAGAGAAAACCCGACTACACGAGCTGGAAATGGCCCGGCTCAAAATGGACATTGAACTTAAATTGGCCGAACAAAAAATCAACTTAGAGCACCTGCGTCTCCGAGAAGAAAGAGAGGAGAAACAGAGACAAAGGGAGCTCGAGGAAAAGAAACTGGCGTATGAGCATGAGCGGAAACTAGCGGAGATCGACCTACGCAAGCAGAATAAAGAAGTAGGGGTGTCCGAGCAACCCCACACCCCAGGGGCAACAGAGAAAAAGGTACACATCCCCAAGGATGTCGTCCGAGAGTACTTCCGAGAGGACGACATCCAGCAATGGTTTAAGGCCTATGAAATCGCTATGACTGCACACCGGATCGATAGAAGCGATTGGGGAGCCGGTCTATGGGGGAGATTCCTCAATGAGGGCCGCGACGCCCTGCTGCAACTCCCGGACCACCAGATGACCTCCTATGACCATATGAAAGCTGCACTCCTCACCCGCTATGGCCTCACACCCGAGATGTACCGTCAGAGGTTCCGAGACTGCACCCGCATCCCGGGTACAACTTGGGTGGACTATGTAAACTACTTTAGCCGAGCCTTCGAAGGCTGGATCAAAGGAAGCAAGGTCACAACCTACGAACAACTGTTCAATCTTATGGTCTGGGAGCATCTGTCGAACAATTGCTTCATTGAACTCCGCCAGCACCTCCTCGACAGCAAGTTAACGGATCCCCGGCAGCTCGCAGCCGAAGCTGACCGGTGGGAAATCACCAGAGTAGGTCGAAATGGGTCCTACGAACAAAACCGGAACAACAGTGGTCAACACCGTCCCCGAGGAGGAGGAGGAGGCCAAGGACGCGGAAGAGACAACGTTCCGGTCGCCCCCGCTACCAGCACCACCCCCCCGGCCAACCGGGGCAGCACCCCGGCGCGACCGGGATATCGAGCCAATGTTACGTGCCATCGATGCCAACGAATCGGACACTATGCAAACGACCCAAACTGCCCCCAGTACCAGAGCCCAAGACCCCGCCAAGTAGCCGCTGCTGCTCTGGGGGAGGAACAGATCTCAGAGGAACAGGAGGAATATGAACAGGAACACCAAGAATGGGAGCCAGCCGCCATGGCTCTAGCCTGCTTAGGGGGGAGAGACATGGTTCCGCGGGTCCCCCTACCCGCTAACACCCAGAAGTACAGCCAATGGGTGAGCATCAATGGACGCCGGGCCGAAGCCCTTCGTGACACTGGGGCCAGTGTAACAGCCGTCCGCTGTCACCTGGTGACCCCAGAACAATATCTACCGAACATTCTCTGCCCTGTACGTTCAGCCGATAACTCGGAAAGTCTGTGTCGGATGGCCTGCGTCCCCTTCGAATGGGGAGGGGTCTCCGGCATGTTAAAGGTAACGGTCCGAGACGATGCCCCCGTAGACTGCCTCCTGGGGAATGACCTTGAAAGCTCTCCGTGGGCAGCCGTAGAACGAAGAGAACACCTGGGGATGTTAGGCGTCCCGGACTGGGCGTGCGTCACCACCCGGTCCATGGCCGCCCGTGCCAACCCCCGCCCAGAGGAACCCGAATGGCCGGCGCCACCGCCTCCGGTCGCCCCAGCCGAAACCACCGACCGTGACGTCCCCCCAGAACCAGCTCAACCTCCAGACCTCGCTAACATCGACCAGTGGCCTCAAGAGGGGGGGCCCACGCAAGAACAATTTCGCCAAGAACAGAAGACCTGTCCCTCCCTCGAGGGACTCCGCCAACAAGCGCTCGCCCAAAGTGCAGGGGATACCTCCGGAACGCACTGGGTCTACTGGGACAATGAACTGCTGTACAGTGAGCAAAGAATCGCGGAGCTGGGGGCTAGCCGAGTACTGGTGGTGCCCCTCCGTTTTAGAGACTTTCTGCTAAACCTAGCCCACGATGTCCCCCTGGCGGGACACCTGGGTCAAGATAAAACCTATAGTCGTCTGGTGACCCACTTCTTCTGGCCCAAAATGAGGAACGATGTACACCAGCATTGCCGATCTTGCCCCACGTGCCAAGCCAGTGGAAAGAGCGGCCGCAAACTAAAAGCCCCCCTGCAACCTTTTCCCGTGGTCACCACCCCGTTCGAGAGGGTCGGGATAGACATCGTGGGACCCCTGGACCCGCGCACCAAACAAGGCCATCGATTCATCCTGGTGCTAGTGGACCACGCCACCCGCTACCCCGAGGCTGTTCCCCTGCGAACTGTGACAGCCCCGGTAGTCGGCCGGGCTCTGTTGGGGATCTTCTCCCGTGTGGGCTTCCCCCGAGAAGTCGTCAGCGACAGAGGCACGAACTTTATTTCTAAATATATGAAGTCCCTCTGGCAACAGTGCGGGGTTACCTACCGATTCACGACCCCCTATCACCCTCAAGGAAACGGACTCGTTGAGCGGTTCAACCGCACACTCAAAGGGATGATCGGGGGGTTGGAAGAGCCCCTCCGTCGCCAGTGGGACGTGCTGCTGCCGTGCCTCCTCTTCGCCTATCGAGAGGTTCCCCAGAAGTCCCTGGGCTTCAGCCCGTTTGAACTACTATATGGACACCCAGTGCGGGGGCCGCTCAGCCTAGTCAAGGAAGGCTGGGAGATGCCCCCTCTAAAGAACCCACCAGATGTTTTCCGATACCTCCTAATCCTCCGCAACCAGACCCGGCGGTTCAGAGAGCTGGCAAAAGCCAACCTAGAGGCCAGTCAAGAGGACATGAAAAAGTGGTATGACCGGAATGCCTCCTCCATCGAATTTGAACCTGGGCAACAGGTATGGGTGATGTCCCCCACCGAACCCTGCGCCCTGCAAGACAAGTGGACAGGGCCCTTCAAAGTAGTCGAGCGCAAGGGTCCTGCCACCTATCTCATCGACATGGAATCTCCCCGGAACCCCCTCCGGGTCCTCCACGCTAACAGACTGAAACCCCACTTTGTGCGTTCAGAACTCAGCCTCCTGATGGCCACAGACAATGGGGCTGAAGAGGACTCCGAGCCCCTCCCTGACCTCCTACGGACTCAGGAGAAAGACGGCTCCGTGGATGGGGTCCGACTCTCGGAGGCCCTCACCCGAGAGCAACACCAGGAGTGTCGAGTCCTCCTGTCACAGTTCGCCAGCCTGTTCTCCCTCGCCCCAGGTGTCACTTCCTGGTGTGTGCACGATGTGGACACAGGGGACAGCCCCCCTATCCGCCACCGGGCCTACCGCGTGCCAGATCGGGTACGGGCCTGCATCCAGGAAGAGGTAGCAAGAATGCTCACGCTCGGGGTCATCGAGCCCTCAGATAGCCCCTGGGCCAGTCCTGTAGTACTGGTCCCCAAAGCAGCCGCCCCTGGCACCACGCCGGAACTCCGGTTCTGCGTCGACTACCGGGGCTTAAATGCGGTCACCAGAACAGACGCACATCCCATCCCCCGGGCAGATGAACTAATCGACCGCATGGGAGCTGCCCGCTACCTCAGTATTTTCGACCTGACGGCGGGCTACTGGCAAATCGGCCTCACACCCCGGGCCCAAGAACGTTCTGCCTTTTCCACCCCCGATGGCCATTACCATTTCAAGGTCATGCCCTTTGGCATGAAGAATGCCCCAGCAACCTTTCAGCGGCTCGTCAATCAAGTCCTGGCGGGGCTCGAAGGGTTCAGCGCCGCCTACCTAGATGACATCGCTGTATACAGCCACCATTGGACCGAGCACCTCCGCCACCTCCGAGCCGTGCTACAAGCCCTTCAGCGAGCTGGCCTCACGATCAAGGCCAGCAAATGTCAAATTGGTCAAGGGTCTGTAACCTACCTCGGACACCAGGTGGGAAGCGGCCTGGTGGCCCCTCTGCAGCTCAAAATTGCCGCCATCCAGTCCTGGCAGCCCCCCATCACCCAGACCGAGGTACGAGCCTTCCTGGGCCTCACGGGCTACTACCGAAGGTTCGTGAAAGACTATGGTACTATAGTGGGTCCCCTCACGGAACTCACGTCAAAAAATCAACCCAAGGCAGTCAACTGGACCCCAGAGTGTCAAACAGCATTCGAACAATTGAAAGCCGCCATGTGTTCCGCCCCTGTGCTCCAGGCCCCCGACTACAGCCGGGAGTTCGTCGTCCAGACGGATGCCTCCGACCATGGCATCGGGGCAGTCCTGTCTCAAGTGAACACCGAAGGCCTTGATCAGCCAGTGGCCTTCATCAGCAGGCGACTCCTACCACGAGAACAACGCTGGAGCACCATTGAGAGGGAGGCCTTCGCCGTGGTATGGGCCCTCAAGAAACTCCGGCCCTACCTCTTTGGCACACACTTTCGGGTGCAGACCGACCACCGACCCCTGCAGTGGCTGATGCAGATGCGGGGAGAAAACCCGAAGTTACTACGTTGGTCCATCTCCCTCCAAGGGATGGACTTCACAGTTGAACATCGGCCTGGGCCAGATCACGCCAACGCGGATGGCCTGTCCCGGTTCTTCCGCCTCGACGAGGAGAGTCCCCAAGAGGATGGGTAACTCTCCCCGCCTTCAGCTGGGGGGGACGCATGTTGGACAGGCCACATGAAGGGCCACTCTCCCCCGGCCCGACCAGGCCCGAGCCCGGTCACGCAGGTACCACACACCACCATTACACGTCCTCCGTCCCCTCCGGGACCCCTACCCTCGAACATGTCGACCTCGTGGGCCTGATCCACTGCCGGCCTGCGCGCCCATCCTGGGCGCCATCTTGGACACTCCACCACGAGGCCGCCTGGCCCCAGATCGACCTCAACCCTGGGCCTGGCCAGGTCTCAGACATCCCGGCACCACCATCCACCCAGGAGGTGAGCGGGCTACTTGGCAAGTCACTGGGGGAAAGAGGTGTCGATGGCTCTCCCCCGCCAGGTGCCGCTCGCCCATCGCCTCCCCGGGCGCTGGCTCCACCCCCCTGCTGGGTGTCTGGACTCCCTCATCCCGGACCTCCCGACCTCCAAGTGCGAGGGTCCGGACATCAAAGGGCACCAGCCCTATAACTGGGGCAGCTCCAGAGCAGGAAGGCAGTTGTATCTTGGAGTCGAGAGACGCAGAGAAGAACTCATCCTTGACGGACTACTGGCGCTGCCATAGCTCTGTCTCGTGCACCATCGTCTTGCCTGTTGGCGCTGCCGCAACCTTCGTAACCTTCATATCCTTCATCGTCGTCGGGACCTGCTGGCGTGGCCGCGGACCGTTTGCATTCACCATCTTCATCGGGACCTGCTGGCTCCGCCGCGGACCGTCGTTTCCTTCGTCCATCTCGGGACCTGCTGGCTCCGCCGCGGCCCGATCATCTAGAACGCCGAGCTCGAGGATTGAGAGCTAGTTTCATCTTTTGGTAACAAGACTGTCCCGCTACCCTTTTCCCAAGCCAGAGACCAGAACCGAGGGGACCCCTGAGTCCAGACCTCCTTGTACCATTCCATCGTAACCTTAAAGAATTGCCTATAAAGTCTCGTTGAACTTTACCCTTGTGTGGTGTCCGTCTGTGGGGGGGAAGTTACTTGTCTGTACGATCGCTGGAGACGGCTCTCCCCGGAGACCTCTCCCCTTATCCTCGGCCGACCCTCCCGGTCCGTCTAACAGCACCGATGATGAGAACAGGGCCATCCTGGTGAGTACCAACCAGGGGTCCCATTGGTGGTGCGCCCGTGAGGTGCCATCTCGCTTTTCACACATTTTTTGTCTGTGCTGTCCTGTCTGTATCAATCAGAGTGGTTGTTGTTTTAAAGAGGCAATAGATTGAAACATCTTAGGACTTTCTTGAGACTATAGAGGTCCCTTAGATAACGAATTTCTACTATGGATGTTTACAGTGCAGCAAATGAATATTGCCATGAGAACTAGGACTTGTGTTGTTTATTAGCTTTCAGAGTGGAGGGCGTCCTAGTTCTATTTGTCTTTCCCTCTAGACTCCCATTTTTTGTAGTACTTTCATGGGTAGTACCTTCACCCCAAGTGTTGTAAATCAGTACATGCATCATTTTGAGACCACCTTTGTCTATTCCTCACCTAACTTATTCCACCTCAGTATAAAACCGTGGAAGTAATATATTGATGGTAGATTGATAAAATGGGAAGGAGAAGAACTCATGATCTCTCATTTCAGCCAATGGCTCCATTCTTGCAGTTCCCATTTAAGATTTATTAGTCAATATAGAAGAGATTATGGGCTACACGCATCAAAATGTAAATTGTGAATTCCTGATAATCGCAATTAGGTAATCGCAATTTACAATGCATGAAACGCAGAGTTTCAGATTGCGATTCCTAGGGGGTCTCAAATCGCTCTACCTCATTATTATTATGAGGTAGATCGCAATTTGCGACCCACCTAGGAATCTCAAAAGTCACTCGGATGGTGGCCTGCTGAGGTCAGGAAACCACCATGTCTGTGATTGCTTTCAAATAAAGCAATCTTATTTTTATTGTAAAGCAGCCCGTTTTTCTTAAAGGAAAACAAGATGCTATGCAAAAAGTAAAATGAAAAGTTTTCTTTTCATTTTTTAAGAGCAGGCGAGTGTGACCACTGCCTGCTCTTAAAAGTGCTTTTACAACTATTCACGAAGGGGAAGGGGTCCCAAAGGGACCCCTCCCTATTTTCGAATTGTTGATCACCTACTTGAAGGAGGTGGCAATATGCAAATGTTTTGCAACAGCATTCACTGTCACAAAACATTCATGCATACCGTTAGGATGCGGTATTCAGAATGGATGTCCTAATCACGCCCCTTCTAAATACCGATTCGCAAACCCATTTTTCGATTCGGTAACAGGTTAGTGAATTGCAAATTGGGGTTTGCTGCTTCTGGAAAGCATTTTTTGCGTTTGCAAACGGGCCCGTTCTGCTAAACGGCCCTTTTGCAAAGGCGAAAATGCTTGATGCATGTGCCCAATTCTCCCTGTTTTGGATTTTTTACTTTTTGCGGGGAATAGTAGTCTAAAAAAAAAAGTAAAGAATGCCTGCCCATCAGTTTGCTAAAGTTATCACCCTAGAGCTCTTAAGTATAACCTACAAGTGGGACAGTTCCTCTGTGTCAAGAGAAACGGCTCCAATTTGGGTAAGTTATAGATTCATGCCGAAAGACTTTATAAACAAGGAACACAGAGGGTGCACCTTTGTAGACTGATTGAGCAAAAAGGAGGGCGAGGAATAAGAACAGAATAAAAAAAACTTACAGCAAACCAAAATCAGACCAGCTTTTCTGTGTTAATACCTTCTGAAGCTACTCTAATGAAGTCAAGTAGACGGAAGCAAGAATTGGCATATTTTGAATTCTCTGACTTCAAAAAATAAAATAAAATCCTCTTGATTGACATTTATAATAAGTATTACAATACAAACTTTGCTTTATTGCGACATCAACAGCAGGTACATATTCCTTATGTCGGAGACATTCAACATCCTTTATGCTTCTCTTCAGGGCTAAACACACCCTAGTCTATCTTCAGGAGTCAATTCCTAGCTAATTCCCTTTCCTTAGGATGTAACAGTCCCCTGTCTGTCATATTTTTAAGATGAATGCTTCGTTTTCCAAGCTGCACTGAACACAATTGGTCATGAGATTCTTATTTACTTGTGTTACAGACACAGACCTCTGACCTTTGGTCTAGAGTCCTCTTCCAGGACTTCTACGTGCATGCCCATGGTTGCAGGTTTCTTTCATCACAAATGGATCTTTTGGATATATAGAAGGCAGGAGTGTCTCCTCCATAGGACAGGCCATTTTGCTTTCAACAAGTGTCATTGTCTTCAAACATTTAACTTTCCCGCTTCTGGACTCTACGGCCCTATCCACGTTCCTGGTATTGGACCCAGGTTTGATGTGTGAACGCTTCAAGAATGTCTAGAGGAAGATGTGTGGCAACAAAGTTCAGGGGGAAGAACAGACTAATTACCCCAACAGCTGTGCAGGCTCTCAGACTGGCTTTATAGGACAACCTCAAATGGAGCAAACCATAGTAACAAGTTCTTCCATGGACTGTTGATAGATTATGTAGTTGACTTTACCTCAGGGGAAATAGTCTCTGAAGAACCACCAATATGACTTCAACCTGCTGGAACTTAAAACAGCTATCTTGCTCTGAAATCTTTCTACCCAGTATTTGAATACTTTTTAACTGTTTACCAAATTAATACATCTCCATGTACTATCCGGATGGATAATGCTTATGGTTCTCTCCTTATAAGACCAATTGATTTGGCATTGGTTACCAGGCCTTGAAGTGTTTGTTACAGAAGAAAAACTGCCTTATCTCTGACTTCAGGTTTCCGCAACCCCTATATTTTTTGATGAAATAATGAGAAGTAATTTAGTTCTACTCCCTCTACTCCTAGAAGTCCTCTCTAGGTTCAATCACAGAAGGGTGCTGATGATCTACATTACTCGTGGCTGCCAATGACAATGTTGATATGCATTGATTGTACAGGAGGCTTCTAAGAAAACACCTGTTCTGATAGATTTCTAACTGCATATTCCTCACCTTGTGAGTTACGCCAGGTGCTGACTGGATCAGGAAATTTTAATAGCAAAGAACTTTCCCTCAGGAATATTGATTTTCAGCAATTTCGCTCTGTGTGCAGATATGGGCAACAAAAGTACAGGTTTTAAACTGTGTTCAAAATCGTCGTCTGGGACAGACACACAGTCTGCCTGTGGTGCCTACCCTCCAAGCATGACACAACGTCATGCTCGTATTGCGCTAAAATGAACCATAATGCCTATTCAAGACAGCGTCACCAAACTTGCTGTCTCTAAACTCCGTAAAAAGTTGTGGAAGCAGTTCTGTACCCAGTCGAGGGCAGTAATGCTCTCAACCGCAGGACTGATCTGAGACCACTGTACATCGAGATACAACAGTTCAAGTAAGTCAAAGAAACACAAAATGCACAAGAAATCTAAGCACGGTGCTCCATCCTTCTGTCACTACCAACACTCAGAATAGTGTGACACCTTGAGTATAACTCTAAGCCACAAAGCCGATTTACAGAGTAAACTCAACAAGAGCTTCCGTTCAACCATGTTTTCTCATCATAAGGTGTAGGTTGTGTTCGTTGTCCACCTTGTCATTCTTGCACACTTATGTGTTTTATGTGTCTGCGTGTATACTTGTATTCAGAACAAGAGAAAGAAAAAAAGGAAAACAACTTCAAGGCATCTGTGAAACAGTAGATACCAACACAAAACTTAAATGTGACTAAGTCTATCAGGGGTCCACTGTCTATAAAGTTAACCATTCTGGTATTTTTCCCGTTTGAGGGTTAGTCTCCTAGTTGAATCAGGGGACTCCAGGGGGGGGGAGGTGAGTAGGGAAGGACCCCAGGGAGTCGACAGGAGCAGGGGGGGGGGGGGGGGGGGGTGAAGAAAGAGCATCCCCATGTCGCTGTGTACCCAGGTGTGTCCCCACAGCGTGACCTCTCTTGAATTCTGTGAGTTTGCCCCTTTTGCATTCAAACAAAAGTATCTGAAATACCTGCTGGTACACAGCAGGCCTGAGTATATTCTGGTTAATTTTCAAACACAGCTATTTATCTACATAAAATCACAGGATATCATCCCTGTAACTACTGTCTGTATGCAGATTGACTGAATCCAAGACTCAACTAGAGCTAGAATTGGCAACTATTTGAGAATTATGCAACTTCACAAATTGTAATAGTGAGGGAGTTATCTACATGATCACCTGCCCTGCGACCTATTATACATAAGGACAACCATCAGGAAGATAAAGACCAGAAGGCTAGAACACCAAAATAATATCAGATATAAACAGGCTACTAAGCAGCGAGGATCAGCCTGCCATCTTCCTTCAAAGTGTGTGCTCTGTCCCGTGCCGCCGCTATCCACCGTGCTCTATTCAGGGAGCATTGGCGATTTGTGAATTTGGCTGCCTAAGGCCTAGGAGTGTGCATGTGGCAGCTCTGAAGCAGGAGGCTGTATTGGCTGTGAAAGACTTGCTGGCTGTTGCGGGAGAGTTACAGCACTGTATTTCCAGCCTTGTATCTACAACTGCAGCCCCTACAGCATGGCGTTACAGCATGCAAACATGCTCCGAGGGGGAGGAACCTGCGAGGCAGCAAAGGACGTAATGTTGAAACAGTAACGGTAACAAATGGATGAGGGCGAGGGTAGCCTACAGGTTATGGTCCCTGACCTGGTGCTGTGGCAGGTCGGCTGTCCTAAACTGAAGTTACTTCATTCTGACATTATGAAGAACTATATCCAAACGGTTGCCAAAGAGCAACCAGGCTTCGGCAAGGATCTTCACTGGTGGAAGCTCTGATGGTGGCCACTACAGTCTGTGGGAGTCCCGCAACAGCCCCCAACCCCCTCCTGCTCAAGTCATAGAATATGCTGATTATTTGGATTTACCTGCTCCGCAACAATGTTTCAGCTCCCAATCAAGGCATACCAGCGAGCCACTTGCTCTGTCTTCTCAGAAAAAAACCAAAGAATTCCCCTCGGCAGAGACTCCGCCCACAACAGTGAATACTATTTCAGATTCTCTAGAGGTCACAGTGGGAAGCTTAGCCAGGGTTATAGATTGGGACTGAAGATTTAGCCCTTAAGAATTCAATGTATGTGTGTCTGCACATTGCATAGGTGACCCTGGCTTACTGTTAATGCATATTTTTGGGAGCAAGCCACCTCTTGGTTCCTATGCCTCGTGACCTCACACTGGACAATATCCTTGGTAATAACTCTGCTGGTGGTCAGGAGGAGGGTGGACAGCCTTCTCAGAAAGGTCAGGGTTATTCTATGAAAAAGCTTACTGAGCTGCTTAGATTACATCAATCTGCCAAATCTTTAAGACAACGGCAGTCAAGTAAGATGGGTGATTGTGAGGGTAAGAGTAGCCTCCTTAGGAAATGGGTTACATCAAAGGGATAGGTGGGAACACTTCTTACACCTATCTGTAGTCCAGTCAGGGCAGAGGAGAATGAGCAGCCTTTTGAACAACATTCTCCGCCTGAGTGCTCTACTCTTAACCCTGGTTTAACCTCTGATACATCTTGCGGCACTCTTTGTGGCACTCTTTCGACCATTCTACACCACTGATTACCAAGGAAGTCTGTACGGAGGATAGACCTCAGGAAAAATCCTTGATGGAAATCCTGCAGATTCATCAAGCTCAGTGCTCTGAGGCTCAGTCACACTTTGCTCAGTCAAGTGAGGACAATCTGTAAATGCAGCAATCATTATGTGAGGTGTCTGGTAAGATTACCAGTCTTACCATGGAGGTCGCAGAGCTGTAACAATGAATTGCCCATGCAGAGGAAGTGGGAATAGCAGCAGTTAAAGCCATTGGGAATCATAATGGCCATTTGAAGTACCCTTCAGTCCAAAGTTAATGACATGGAGAACCATCAGAGGAGAAAGAACCTCAGGATATTTGGAATACCCGAGGGGATGACCCACTGCAATATATTGTTAAATTGTTTGGGAAAATGTCCTCTGATTTGTCGGACTGGGACTCTCAAATTCAACGTGCCCATAACCTTCCCCTTAACCGCAATGTGGGTGAATCCAGGCCAATGCAGTCTCGTCCAGTCCTAATTTATGTAGGGAACTTTCAACTTAGGCAGGCAGTTTCTCTTCAGGCATGCCCAACTGCGCCTATCTTGGTTGATACAATGTCAATTGTAGCCCAGTCAGATATCTGTAAATCTACTATGGATCGACGGTGGAAGATACGTCAATTTATTGATCTCTTGAAAACTGTTTGGGCACCAGTATTCCTGTGAGAACAAGCTTGGCTTAAGATTATCAAGGATAATCGGATGATTCAGATGTGCTATTCTTAGACGGACGCTATGCAGACCTGGAGCTGCTTCAAGGGGGCTACTTTGTAGAATTCTAGTTTCCGGATATTCCTTTTTCTGCTTCCCCATTTTCTTTCTCTCATCTTTTGTTTTTTTAGGTCCAGCCTAGAGCTAGCGTGCATGCGCTGCTCTGTGAAACCTTTTGTAGAGGAGTAGGGAATAGAAGCCCCGCCCACTCTCCACCCATATTTGCTATTGGCTAGTGTCATTGTCCATCGTAAATGCTTGCTTCTGATTCCTTAATAGGCTTGTTAGCCCCTCCTTAGTACCACCTCCTCTTCTTCACCTCCCATAGCGACTGGCCCCTTTACTTCCGTTATTACACAGTATGTTTTATTTAGACTGGGAGCACTATTTTTTTTAAGGAGGTTCTCCTACTGCAGGTATGACATGTTTTGTTATCTTCTTTACTCCCCCACCCACCCCCTCTGTTGTCGTGCCTTCTTTTTCTCTCCCCGTTGTCCGTGCCTTCCCCCCGCCAGGCCTCATGGTCACCAGAATTCACCTTGGTCTTTTAGTACTGCGAATTAAATCTGGTGCGTTAACACAGTGCCACACAGCGGTGCCAATATGTTCACATGCAGTTGATAGTGTAAAGTTGCTTCCCTGCCAAGAGAAGCGTTTTAATTCTGCAACCCGTGGTTTCTCAGTGAAAACGGTAATTGGTGAATGATGTCGCAATACATCGAAAAACCCACTGACCTCATTAAACAGAGCACCATTCTACAATGATTATTGATGGTGCTTGTTAGCGAGGCAGGACTGGGCTAAGAACACTTTTTTCACTCTCCGCGCATGCTGGTCCCTTTTTAAATTGTGAATATGGACTCCAAAATAGGAGCATGCCCAAATCTCTTGGCTAAAAAGCCACGCTGAGGGTGTTGCACAAAATGCTGGGCCACAGTTATGCCAAAGAACAGCATTTCTAGTAGTGATGCTTTCAGTGCCAAATATGCGGGAAATAAATGTGAAAATTAAGTACTCCTTGCCTCATGCCCTCAGTACATCCCTGGTGTAACTTTGTATTGTATTGCATTGTAATATTTATATAGCACTTACTACCCCAATGTGGGGCGCTGACACATGGATAACACGCTAAATCCTTCTGTTGTTGGAAGTATGTTGCCCTTGCTCTGACCTTATGTGGAAAGTATTTTAACATTGTGACTGTGGGCGCCTGAGCTGTGGTTGTGGCATTATGAGGAGGTGTGAGAGATACACAAGCATGGTTATCAACAGTAGTGGCATGGCAGCTCCGATTAGCTCTTTATTGTGTTGGTAATATTTACGTCTTGCCTCCTGATGAGGCATACGTTGTCGCTGAGAGGGGTATTGTTTATTTTAAGGGGCTTGAAGCCTGCCCATTCCTTACCATTCGTTGGCTTGGTTTGTCACTCTTATTTGGTACCTCTTAATTGGCCAGCAGATGCTGGAATCACTCCCTCTCCTTTGTGTGGAGCATGGACCAACTACTGATAGATGTAGCTTGATTAGTGGCCATCAACTGCTTGCACTGTGATTCATGTTCTATTTTCTTTATTTGCTTATTCCACTCCTACCCTTAACTGTTATCTGTGTTGTTTCATCCCCTCCCACCACCCTGTTCCATGCTGCTTCTTCCCCTCCCACGCCCTGTGCTGCTTGTTGTTTTTCCCTCCCACCGCTCCTGTTGCTTCTTCTCTTTTGCTTCGTCCCCTTCGACCACCCTGCTTCTAATATCTGTGTTGCTTCATACCTCCCACCTACACCCTCCAATTGTCTCTGTTGGCTTCCCCTAATTCCCGTTCCACCACCAGTCATGCTAAAAAAAAAACATACATGCCCAGTGCTGGCAGCGTTAATGCACCTTTATTCTTAACTGTCCTGTTCCCTCCCTTCTACCCTTCCACCCTTGTCCGTTCCCTGCCTCCCACCCACCCTACCATTGTCTATCTTACCCATCCCCACCCCAGACGAAAAAAAGCGCTGTGATGTGGCCAGTGCCGGCCACGTCATATTGCTTTTTAGGTCTCACCATGCAGCGCGCATGGGCTGCTCTAGGAGGGCCATTAGCCTTCGGTCTGCTCCTTTTCGCCACACTCGTGCTTGTGCGGGCATCCACTTTGCGGGAGCGAGCAGCGGCACGTGTGGTAATTGACAACATATAGCGCTCGCGCCACTGCTGCTCGCTCCGGCAAGGCGAATGCAAAGCACGAGTGCATTTGCCTGCTCTTTCGTGGCCGCGCCATGCTCCCTAACAGCTTACCATCCTCCACCCTACCTCTGGTCTCCCTTGACTAAACTCGCCATCTGCGAGTGCAGATAGAAATGGAAAGAAGTTCATCCTTAATTTATGCACGTGAAAGAATTTGGCTTCACGGCCATGGGCATAAAAGCCGCCACTGACTATCATTCGTAGAAGTGGCTGTAGGCTTCGCATATTACGCCACAGACGGACCGTCCACTACACTTACCCGTTCGGGGTACTCCTTTGTCATGCAGTCTGTACACATTGCACCTGGTCCTCACTTTGGAGTTCCTGCACTGAATATTATCCTTATTATTATTTTGGGTAGTTTAGCGGAAACGCAAGCGATGATAACTAATTCCTCTTTCACTATTCCAAATCAGTCAAATTGGGTTCCGCCTTTCAAGATGCACAGCGGGCACCATCTTGGAACGGATAGCAATCCGCACCACTGGATGTAGAAGTTGGAACCAAACCTCGAAATACGCGTTATTTCTCATAAATGAATCGATAAGGAATTCAAAATATCATAAACTATAGCTTGTTAAATAATTGTCACAGACTCTTCTTTATGGAATGGAAGAAAATATTTATATAGCGCAAAACTGCCACCCTACGGGTATCCTGGTGCTTGGTTAGAATAACATCAAGACAGCAAACTCAATTGTCAATGTCCGGCGAGCTAATGGGTATTCCTTGGAAAGAGCCAGGTTTCCAGGCTCTCCCCAAACCCTGTCAATGAACTTTCCTGCCTGAGATTCAGAGGCAGCCCATTCCAGATATGTGAGGCCAGTATTCCGAAAGCTCTGCCCCCCTTCCGGGATTTCTTAAAACTGGTGGTTGTAATCAAATTGGTATTTGACGATCGGAGCTGCCTACTTGGGTTATACCAAGTAAACATTTTTTGCACAGGGATAGGACCCTGTCCATGTGCTGCCCTATACACGATGCAGAGAGATTTAAAATAAATTCTCTCCTTAATGGGCATCCAATGGAGATCTTTTAATGCCAGTGTCGTCGAGGACCCACGTTGTCTGTTTATCGCCAGCTTTGCTGCCACTGCCTGCACCCTCCTTAGCCTCTGCACAATGTATAGTGTTGCTCCCAAATATAGGGAATTACAATAATCCAACCTGATCTGTATTACACTTCTCACCACGAGTGGTCGAGAGTCTTCTGGGAGTAGAGGAAGGATCTTACGCAATACACGTAGGAGAGAAAGGCACACACTGGCAGTTTTGTCGGCTTGTATGTCCATTTGAACATCTTCATCAACCATAACTCCAAGATTACATACCACTTTAGCCGGAACCAAAGGTTCATTCTCCGGAGTGAGTTAAAATTCTATCGGCAGATGTCGGGACACTCTGGTAGCTGTACAGTAAACCACCTCAGTCTTTCCCCCGTTCAGCTGTAGGGAGTTTTTCCTGAGCCAACTTGCAGTTCGACACATACACCCCTGGAAGGTGTCCATAGACACCGCTGGCTTCCTCTCCAGGGAGAATAACAATTGAGTGTCATCTGCATAGTTGACCAGCTCTACTCCAAAGGACTTAATAAGGGGGAAAAGAGGGCATAGATAGATGTTAAACAGAATTGGGCTTCTTGCCGAGCCCTATGGCACCCCGTAGTGTACTGGGGACATGTCGGAGATTAACGGTGTTAAAGATACAGCTTGTTGTCTTCCTGACAAGGATGATCGTAGCCATTGCAAGGCTCGACCTATACTCCCCATGCTTTCCAGTCTCTCAACTAGCATGACCCGGCTCACCGTTTCAAATACGGCTGACATGTCCAATAATACAAGGACCGAGGAGTTAACATTGTCAGCACACATTCGCAGATTGTCCGTTGCCGTTACCAGCGCCGTCTCTGTACCATGTCCCGTGTGGAAGCCAAATTGATCCCTATCTAGCAAGAAGTTGTCCTCAAGATAACATGACCAACTTTTGCTGACAACCTTCTCCGGGTAGGGCAATAAAGAGATGGGTCTAAAATTTGCTGGATCAGTGGGGTCCAGGGATGTTTTTTTTCAACAAGGGTGTTACAACTGCTTGTTTTCAGACCTCAGGAACCAACCCTTCCTCCAGTGACTGACAGCAAATCCTCCATAGCCCGTGGAAGGTTTCTTTGCCCAGGATCTTCCAGATTTTATGGGAAAACGGGTCTAAGGGGGAGCCTAACGCTACACTAAAAGCGAGCTGGTTAAATGAATCTTCCGAAGGGGCATAAAAGATGTCCAGTGAGGTGGTACTCTGGGAGACAATGTCCGGCATCCAAGCCATATAATCTGGGCCGTCCGATTGGAGTTTACCGACAATGTTGGTTATTTTGTCCCTAAAAAAGGAAGCTATTTCACCACAGAGTTCCTGTGATGCCAGTACCTTATTACTTGCAGAGGTTGGGCTTGAAAGCTCCCTGACGATCTTAAAGAGGGCTTTGGTGCCATTGGGGGCTTGGAGAATGGCTTCAGCATAATAGTCTGCTTTGGCCCTAACAGTAGATTCCTTATATTGGGTCTGAGCCCGTTTCAGCGCTTCTTTATCAGAATCCCAGTAGGCCTTCCTCCATTTTCTCTCTGCTCTTTTACATGCTCCCTGCAGCTGTTTCAATTCATCATTATACCAGGGAGCAGAGATTTTTTTTCCATAGTTTAAA
Organism: Lissotriton vulgaris; assembly: GCF_964263255.1. Classification (NCBI taxonomy): domain Eukaryota; kingdom Metazoa; phylum Chordata; class Amphibia; order Caudata; family Salamandridae; genus Lissotriton; species Lissotriton vulgaris. The sequence continues at coordinate 406,339,119 of NC_141687.1, forward strand.
GCATCTTACTGGGGCCTCTGCATCAACCGTTTCCCCCACCGCCTTGCAGTAGGTCTGATAGTTTTCATCTACCGAGGAGGAGGAGGAGAATGACAACTGACCCTGAAAAGGCTTTTGGGCCCAATTTTTTACCACCTTGTTCCATTCTCTACCATTCCGAAAGATCGATGGCTGGTTGTTTTTATCCACTTAACTAGGCAGCTTAATTAAAAAGTGAATCCGGAAGTGGTCAGTCCAGCTTTGAGGAACATGTCGACGACCTCCGTCTCAGCCTGATTCGCAAACAGGAGGTCCAAAATATGTCCTCCTGTATGAGATGGTTGCATTACCATTTGGTGGAGCCCAAGATTCTCACAGGTGTGCCCTAAATCCCTTAGATGGTTATCTAGGCTTCCGTTATCCCATAGATTAAAGTCTCCCAGTACCAACATACGTGCATGGGTTAATTGATGATAGAGTTGAGTAAAACCTGGTACTGGGTATCTGCCCCTGGGGGTCTATAGCAAAGTATACCTGTGAGTATTATGCCTTTAGTCTCCTGGAGTGAGAAGCCCAGTTTCTCGATCCCGACAACCTCATCTATCTGCAGAGGTGCAAAATCCTATTCCTCCTTAAAAATTACCCCAACCCCCCCTCCTCTTCCTGATGTCCGCGGCTTATGAAATATTTTGTAGCCAGCGGGGCAAGCAAGACTTAAGTGCACCAACGAATCTGAGGTGGCCCAGGTTTCTGTTAGTTAGAGGGCATCCAGCTTCATGATTTCTAACAAGGTGGAGACCTCGTGGTAGTGTTTGCTCAAAGATCTATAATTAATCAAACCACACTTAAGTGTATTCTTACATTGGTCCAAACCAATGGGTGGGGGGAGCCCCTCCTTTGTCCCTCTTACCTCTAGTAAGTAGTTGTTCCCTGGTGTATTCTATTCTGTCCTGGTGAGGGCTGCGGCGGGCAGCATGGCTGGCGCGGTGCACAGACGGTCTTGCATCTGGCGCGCCCGCGCTGCGCTCTTGCATTGCCAGTTCCTAAGTAGGCAAGCAAGTGCCTGACCGCTAGAGCACAGCCCCTAAAGTGCGGCCGAGCCCAATTCCCTCACCCAAGATGGCACTTGTGAAAGACCCTGCTACTCTATTCCTACTAAAGCAGTGGGGTCGCTGAGTTCGATTTTAATGTGCAAGTATGAATAACACCTCGTAAAACAAAAGGGCAATTTAAAAAAGATTTCAAACAATTTTTCGCAATATTTTTGCAACGAGTGCAGCAAGTGACCGGAGTACATTGGTTAAAAAGAATTGGCAAACAGGTATTCTCCTCGCAATTCGCAAATGAGTTATCGGCTATCTTTTGTTGCTTCTAGGTACAGACCTTTTATTTAACAGAACATGTGAGTCAACCTATATTTCGCGATGAGCTTGTTGGAAGGATATTTATTTTCGTGCCGCATAAAGTCGTACATTTAAAACTGTGTTATTGCAATATCGTAGTCACGCACCTTTTTAACTCAAGGGTAGACCCAAATTAGTTATTTGATCAAGTAAGTTCCTTTTTTCCTTTCATCGGTTTTCAAACCTTCTATGGTCCCTTGGGTCTCTGAAAGAAAACTAGAAGGCATACTACAATCACGTGACCTGGAGAAGACGGTTCCGACAGGTGGCCATAATGCCTGAATTACCTACTGGCAATCTCCATTACACAGATTCCTAATACCTTTCCACAGTCTACTTGAGGGGGCATCCCGATCTTTTAAAATTTGCGCCCAGCAAGTTCTAAAAAAGAAACCACTAGACCTATCTGTAAGTGCCTGCTCTACATGTTAACATACATGCTGGGGGACCAGGTTCGAGCCCCAGTGTCTGCTCACCAGCATCCCATGATTCTGGGCAAACCACTTAATCTCCCTGTGCCTACCAAAAACAAGCATTGGCATAGCCAAAAGGTCTCACCTTTGATACATTATAAGTGTTTAGCCATGCAACAGTTGATGTTGCACCAAGGATATTGTGCTGCATAATTAAACACTTATAAGGTCCCAAAGGCGAAACCTATTGGCTATGCCAATGCTTGTTTTCGAACGTTGCTTTTAGCCATGGTTCAAAGGTATGTTTTACAGCATGGCTAAAAGACATTGGAAAAGCCAATATTGGCTTTACCAATGCTAGTTTCCTTTTGGCTTCCATGCTTTAATATTGATTTTTCTTAATCTGATACAAATTTTCGGCATTTTGTCTCTGAATCACATGTGGTTTCTGTGTGATTGGAGGTTATAGGGGGTCAGGGTACGGCGCGGAAATCCGTGCTCTCACAGGGCTGTCAATCCATCGACAGCCAGAGGGTTGTGATGATTCCTTCCCAAGAGCATGGCAGGCTGGTCTGGGAAGGGGGAGAGGGTCGGGTGGGGAGCTCACACAAGATAATCTTAAGACGAGGATAACTGCGTCTCTTTGTCGACTACTATGTATTCCTTATTTTAGCTCATCAGAACCTGCAGTCTGGAGCATGGATGAGTGCTTAGCAGTATGTCTCGGGCTCAAGGGAAGGACAAAATGTATGTGCTGCAATGTTTTTGATATTGATACACAGAGCAAGCACCAGTTGGTTAGGGAGGAAATAGGGATGTATAAACCACAATTGCTAACATTAACAGATCCTCATTTGGCATATAAAGATATTTTTTTCTGGCAGCTGGGATATGAAATAATTACTTGTACCTCACAATCTTTTTCCATATCTGGATGGCCATATTGTCTGTAAGGAATTTTCAATGTAATGTTATGAAACTGCTGCTGACTGAAGGGGGGAGATGGGTGCTTGTACAAATGATACTATGCTCCCAGAAATGTCTCATATGTTCAGTTTAAGGGCCAAATATTGATGATCGGAAGGACCTGGATATGCTCTCTTTAGAGCTGTTAGATTGGAGAAATTATTCTTAATTGTATAATGAACTACTGCATCAATTCTACTAACCACACCGCTACCCAGCATATGCCCAGAACTAGGGCATCCATTAAAGACCTGACCCAGTTGCATGGGCTGTGTGATGTATGGAGTACCCTGCATTCAGCCAACTCTGGGTATACTTTTTATTCATACTCACATAAGCACTACTCTAGGATTGACATGATTTTTGCTGGGAGGTCATTTGTAGGTAGTGCAAAAATAGAGGTTTGGTACAGCGCCACCTCCAGTAATCTTGAATACAATGAAGTAGTGTATTCGGGTTCTATGACGGAACAAGTTTCCAACCCTGCATACCTAAACAACGCAGTATGAAAAACGGCTGTGTCTTAACATTAATGTTATTAATTTTATTGCTTTACCACGCATGCCTTTACCACGTATTTCATTGTAAAGGTATGCATGGTAAAGTTATGTTTTGCCCCTTGCCCCCTCACCCGCCCTGAAGTGAAAATACCTCTACCCCCTCCCACCTGCCACGCTGTCTCCTAATACCTAAAACCCTGTCCCTTAAACCTGTCCCTTAGGCTGACCCTTAAACTGACCCTGACCAGTCCTCACCTATCCCCAAGTACGGCCACCCCTCCCCATAGCCCTAAAAACGACACCGACTACCCATTCTCCTCCCCCTACCCTGAGGCCTACTACACTAACCCCTCATTTGAAAAACTACCCCAACACTCCCCCAGCCCTAAAAACTACTCTGACCCCCCCAAGCCCTGAAACCTAGCCCCAACCCCCCAGCTCTGTTTAGCCCCAATCCCCCCAGCTCTGAAACATAGCCCCAATCCCCCCAGCTCTGAAACATAGCCCCAATCCCCCGAGCCCTGAAAACCAGCCCCAATCCCCTCAGCCCTGAAAACTAGCCCCAATCCCCCCAGCCCTGAAAACTAGCCCCAATCCCCCCAGCCCTGAAAACTAGCCCCAATCCCCCCAGCCCTGAAGACTAGCCCCGATCCCCCAGCCCAGAAAACTACCCTACCCATCCCCCAGCCCAGAATACGACCGATCTACCCCACAAAACTACCCCGGCTCACCCCCAGTCCATAAAACTACCTGACACCCCCAGCCCTCAAAAGTACCCTGACCCATCCCCATTTAAAACGACCCTGACCCAGCCCACAAAACATTCCTGACTCAACCCCAGCCCACAATAAAACCCCGGCCCCTAGCCCTCAAAACAACCCCTGAACCACCCCTAGCCCCACTTACCTCACATTACCTGAACCACGCACATGCTTGATTAAGGCGTATGCGTGGTTTAGGGCTTGCTGAGTCGGAACACTCGTGGTTCAGATTGCGGAGTTCCGACTGTTTCCCTTATATTCACTGTATTACTCTTCAGTAGATTTTCATACAAATTAGGGCTGCTTTAGACAACGCTCGCCTACTGCGTCAAGCTATTCTTCAACTGGAAATTCTTCATGCTTTGAAGATTGTCCAAGGAGGGGTGGACAACCAGATTATTTATTTTCAACTAATTGAGAAATGGTCCTTGCTTGGACTTGGGCTGAAAGAACAGATAGCCAGGTATGCTAAAAAATAAAACTTTACAATAGGAGTATGAGGAAAGGGTAGATAGTCTTAGCTCATCAAATTTCTGACAGTCTAAATGTGCTATCCAATCCGTTAAAGGTACGGACGATACAGTCTATAAGAATTCCAAATCTATTATGGAGTAGTTCTCTTTGTTCTATGAGGAGTTATACAGCCAGGCTCACATAATTGATCTATCTGGGCTTAGGGAGTACATTTGGCGGTGTAATATGTCTTTTATAGGAAAAAATCAGGTCCGCGAGTTATAGGCCGAGTTCTCCATGTGTGAGATTGAGGTTGCTTGGCAGCTCTTCCCTCATGCCAGGCAGCGGGCAAGGATGCTATACCCCTTGAATTTTATAAAGTATTCAAGGATGTAATAGTTTGTGAATTTTTAAAGGTGATTCAACATATTTACAAAGAGCGAGGAGGTTCCAGATACCTGGAATACAACTTATATTATGGTATTGGGTAGAAAGGCAAGCCAGCGGAGGACATGGGGTCTTATCGACCCATCTATCTGATCAACGTAGATGCAAAATGTTTTGCAAAAATGTTAGCAATGCACCGTGTCCCTCTATTTTCGATGCTAGTGTCCCTGCAGCGGTACAAAAGGGGGTGGTGATGTACGGAGCATCTGAATCAAACACTCTCACCCAGTCAAAAGATCTGGGTTTAATCCATCACCGTTCTTTAGCCCACTCTGCCACCCCAGTTCAAACATGGCTATATGCAAATCAGTCTGACCCTGTGCCTCATGGGAACAGTCCAGCCCAAACTGCCAAGCCATGTCTTCCCTGGACCGGAAACAAGCTTTCGAGGACCGGTTTCTGGCATTCCAGCCGTCTTCAGCCCGGTTTTCTTGAATCCAGTGGCAAAGTGAGCAAGGGACTCACGTCTGAGCATACCCTGCCAGACTTATGGCGGCCAAAAGCGGTACAAAAGGGGGTGGTGATGGACAGAGCATCTGAATCAATCAAACACTCTCACCCAGTCAAAAGATCTGGGTTTAATCCATCACCGTTCTTTAGCCCACTCGGCCACCCCAGTTCAGACATGGCTATATGCAAATCAGTCTGACCCAGTGCCTCATGGGAACAGTCCAGCCCAAACTGCCAAGCCATGTCTTCCCTGGACCAGAAACAAGCTTCCGAGTTCCGGTTTCCCTGCAGCATCACAGGTTTGCACCGGGAAGGGATACCACTAGTTATACCAACACAGGGATCACGGTGTTCGATGTTGCTGGAAAACACAACACTAGGATAGGTAGGATTTTATTAGACATCGAGAAGGCTTTTGCTTGTGGCCTGGGACTTATGTGGGTTAAGTAAACGCCTTTGGCATCAGAAATAGATACATTAAACTGGCTAAAGCATTACATATGACCCCATGTGTCAAAGTGGCTTACGCTGGGAGATATTCAAAGCTATTTCAGTTCCATTGCTACACCTGACAGGGCTGCTCACTTTCCAATAGGGCCTGCTACAGAGGCCCTTGTGTAGCCACATCTAGGGCGGAGCATTAGGGAGGGGGTAAAAAATAATAAATTCCACACTACGAGACATACAACCAAATAAGTCAATACGTACAACGAGTAACACAAATGAGTAATAGAACGTGCAGTGAACACCTAGAGGATTAACTGATAGTGCGACAAAAAGGTGCAGTAAGGATGTGATTAGAACTGATTAAGGGTGCCAATAGAAAGAATTACTTTATTAGACGCAATTTGATACCCCTATCACGATTAAAAATAAGAAAAGGATGGGAAAATGTCTTATTGAGAAAATGAGGTTCCTCAAGACTTCCCTCCTACCACTGCTGAAGTCAACATGTTTCGACCGCTTGAATTGTGCCTCAAAAGGTCACTTCAGTCTTCATCAGGACTGTCGCAATCAGAACCACTTATCGCCCTGCCGGAGTTAGGTCACAGGGCCTCCAGACTAGAGTAGGTCTAGCAGATCCGTACTCCTCCAGATCTTCTGATCATTCAATGGAGATTAGACCCCATAATGCGGGGAAGACATTCACGAGTTTGCACTGGCTGGACTGGCTGCTTGCAAAGAACAACACCAGTCAAACAGAGATTGGCACATAAAGGAACCAAACTCATTTGTTCTGGAATAAGGGGGGGGGGGAACAAGCAAATACCTTGCACATATTTTGGGACTGTCCAAGTACGTGTATTTTTTTTTATAACCGAGTTTGCATAATTCTCACAAGTACTATAGGCCGACAGGGCTTGAACTGGGCAGACTGCTGTATATGTTATGTTATTCTCTCTTTTATAGCGCACGAATCACCGGTGGGCATCTCGGCGTTTTACTCTAGGTCACCTCATTTGCGGAGTTATCGGAGAGCAGGAGCATGTTTAAAACAGAAATGCGTTTAGGTGTTTCCTAAAAGCATTTCATATATAGATATGAGGGGATTTCTTGTAGCGATTGAGGGAGGCTGTTCCAGTATTTAGGGGCAATGTACGAGAATGCCATGCCTCCTGATCGCTGTCGTCTAATGCGGGGCACCTGAAGTAGCTGCAATGAACCAGATCTTAACAGGCGAGATGGAGTGTATCTTACTAATTTGTCCTGGAGATACCGAGGGCCTTGACCCTGAAGCGCGCCGAAAGTGAGGCAGCAGATCTTGAAAAACGCCCTTTGTTTAATCGGCAGCCAGTGCAGCTGACGTAGCAGTGGTCGAGAGGGGGTGCCTGCTGGCATGTTCAGGACCATCCTTGCTGCCGTGTTCTGAATGACCTCCAGCTTTTGCAGGGCTGTGGCTTCCACATCAGCCAGCAAAGCATTGCCATAATCCATACGGCTCATGACTAAGGCTTGAGTTATGGTTCTCCGATGTTCCGTGGGGATAAAAGGCAGGCTCTTTCGCAGGAGCCTCAATCTGTAGTAACATGCCACTGATATTGCGTCCACCTGGTCACGCATGGACAGGGACTGATTAAGTTTTATGCCCAGATTGTTTACACATGGCTTCGGAATGGGAGGGGGGCCCAGTTGTAACAGCCACCGCTCCTTGGTCCAGACCGCTTCAGCCTTCCCGAAAAGCATGACTTCCGTCTTGCTGGGGTTAAGTTGTAAACAGTTGGAAGTCATCCACTTGGCGATTGCCAAGATCCCTTTAGCAAAGCGGATTCTGTCAGCTTCTGGATGTTGGCCGATGTTAAAAAGCAACTGGGTGTCATCGGCGTACGATATTATTTCAAACCCCAGAGCTTCAACCACCCTAGCCAACGGAGCCATATAGATATTAAAAAGCGTGGGGCTAAGGCAGGAGCCCTGGGGGACGCCCTTATCCAATGAAGTTCTTTTGGATTGGTGGGGATCCAATATGATAGTTTGAAAACGATCTGCTAAAAAATTCCGAAGCCATTTGAAGGCCAGCCCCTGAATGCTGGGCTTTCACAAGCGGCGGAGGGTGGGGGCTGGTGGCGCAATTAACCAATTTATTGACCTTTCTTTCTTACTGGCTAGGAGGGCAATCACATTGAGGTGAAAAGCTCGGTCTCTTCCAGAGGTTTCACAATTGCAGAATAATGTAGTCCACTAGCTAATTAATACTTGCTTGATATCCGCACTAGATTTAGCAGATACTGCCAGTAAACACTGGAACGGTCCTATATAGACAGTCTCTCTAAAAAATACCTAAAACATCTATAGGGGTCACAATGAAAGATAACCTCTGAAGATGATAGTTCATAACCACAGTCGAATGGGTTTGTTTTAAATCTGGTCTAATGTAGGTACTGTATCATGTTCCTAAAGGCTCCTACTGCAATTTGACCCAAGAAACCACTTTTCAAAGACCATATTTTGCTTCTTAGATAAAAAGTACAAGAATTATTTGTAAAGAACACGACAAAATGTCAGTCCAAAAGAAAGTGGCAGAGATACACTTGGTTTATTTTCTGATTCCAAAACAAAACATGGCTTGGATCAAGTGCTGGATTTACAATTCCTAAAAAGATTTGGGAAAACGCAAACAATTCCGCATGACTACTTTATTGCATTTTATTTCATTACTAAATGATGCTTTCTTTCTCACAACTGAACACCTCAGGGACACATAGTTAACATACCGATGCATCCAGCAATACAGAACGTATCTGAGATTTGTAATGCGGGGGGTACAGTACATATTGAAGTGTTATTTTATAATAAAATCTGTAATGTCCATGGTGATGGGAAGCTTTAGTCTCAAGATCATTCATGTATGCTTAGAGCTTAATGCCTGGCTAGTAAAGGAAAATTATTCCTACAATGACACATTCATTCAAAGGGTTGTGGTTTGGATGTCCCTTTTGGGGTTCACTAAGTAAATTAATTCTCAAAACCAGATAAAAAAATGTATGTGTTCTGGGCGCAAACTTTTAGTACAGTTCGCTTTGGTGATACTGACCAAACAACTATTGTTGGCATTAGAGCGCCAAATCCAACTTTACCAAACCTAATAAATAAATAAATGAATGAATAAATGCCAGCATTTGTAAAGCGCACAGCTACTTCTTACGGAGGTGTCCCAGTCCTGGGAGCGGTTGGGAAGATTAAGCAATCTATTGCCCAGAGTCACATGGTGCTAGGCTAACCCGCCGCCAGAGCCGGGGATCGAACCGTGAACTCTGTGGTCCGGAGTCAGGCACCCTGGCCGCTGCGCCACACCTCTTCCCTGGTGGTCTGCTAGTTGGCATTAGAGGGCCAAATCCTTCTCTACCAAACATAATGGTCTGCTAGTGACCTGTTCAGTCTGTGGAACAAATCGATCATCAATGAACTCACCACCATTCTGCAACGCATCCTTCACTTAAGCCATATCCCCAGAAGAATGGAAACACGCAGAATTTCAGACCACTCCTCAAAAACCCATAGCAGACCCTAAAGATCTCAACAACTCCCGGCCTCTCTCTCTGCTCCTTTTAACCACCAAGGTCCTAGAACTGCATTAACTGCCAACTCACATACTACCTAAAGAACAAACTCCTGGACCCATCCCAATCTGGCTTCCACTCGAACCACAGCACAGAAACTGCCCTAATCGCAGTCACTGATGACGTCGGGACGCTCCTAAACCACAGATAAACTACCGACCCGATCCTCTTTAACTTCTCTGCAACCTTTGACACCGTGTCCCACTACAGCATCATAAAAAGGCTTCATCAGATCGGGATCCAAAGGGACGCCTTCAAGTGGATCACATCCTTCCTCACCAGAAGAATCAAGAGCGTTTGCTTCCCACCCTATACCTTGTATCTTAATAACATCATCTGATCCAGCTTATCCTCTTTCTTCAGACTCTGCAACCAAAGCCAACTTCCACCTGTGCATGACCAGCATTGCCCACTGAATGCAAAACAACTGCCTCAAATTTAACACTAAAAAACAAGGGTACTAGTCTTCAAGAGTGACACATCCTGCGTGGGGTCTGCCAGGTTATTAACCAGTTTTTTGTATGTGAGAGGTGTCGCCTTCTGCTCCATAAAGCAATGGCGCTCTTTTTGAGTCCAGACGATGGAGACACTCCTCTTCATTGGAAGGGTGGAGAAGTGCATAGAAGGTGGGCAGGCTAACAGACTGCCCCAGATGAAAAGATGTTACATGTGGAACGACTCCTGGTGGCCTGCAGAACTGGGACCCACACCTGCAGAACACACCAGGAGCCTCTGCATTATACTGGACAGAAAACTCACTATGATAAACCAGATCAAAGCAGCAGCCTCAGCCTACTTCCCCGCTCTCTGCATGCTCCAGAAAGTCCTTGTGTTTCCCAGCCAGCACCAGACGTTCAGTCACCCAGGCCCTCGTCACCATCCACATAGACTATGGCAACACAGTCTATGTAGGAATCACCTCACATCGACTGAAGAGACTACAGACCGCACAGAACTCTGCGGCCAGACTCGTCCTTGTTCTTCCCGGACAGACCCACATCACCTCACACCTCAGGAAACTCCACAGGCTCTCCGTCCATAAGAGGTGCTAAATCAAGATGATGACCTACGCCATGCACAATCAGGGACCAGCCGATTTGTTTGAACTTCCACTTGCCATCAAGGTACCTACGTTTTGCCTCCCTCTCCCTGGCCCAGAACCCCTGCATCTGCCGAAGCAAGAGCGGTGGACACTCAGTCTCCTACTTAGCTGCCAAGATTTGGAACAGCCTCCCCCCCTCCACCTCTGGACCTCCCTCCTTCTCAGTAAGGATCTGAAGACATGATTGTTCAACTGATTCCGCCCAGCAGCAGCAACCCCAGCACCTGGATACCGTTGTGATTCCATGCCTTTTGTACAACTCTTTGACTATGTAAAGCGCTCTGATACCCTAACGGGTCAAGTTCACGCTCTATAAAACACAAAAAAAATAAATAAATAAGGTGATGGACAAAGCCACACGCCAAAGGGTAGACAGTGCAAACCTGCAGTCCAATCAATCACAGCACATGCATGTCAAATAGAGTGTGGTGCCTATCTGGGACTACTAGGCATAAGAAGATGGTAGTTACCAAAGGATACCAAAAAGAAATCAATATTTTTCCTAAATAGATGGGGAACACTGCCTTAGCCAATATCAAGTCTAGCACATTACATTTGGCATTGGACAATACAAAGTCACACTGCTTGTAGCACATCTCAAGTCAGGAGGTCAAATCACACAAGCAGACTCTTGAAGCAGATAACTAAGCATGTCGTATGAGGTGGAAATTAACAGTAGTTGCATTCAAACCAAGGAAATTGCAACATCTGTTTGCTTCTAGCACAAATGCAAAATACCAAAGCTTTGCATCCAGGTATTCACTCGCCCTCAATCTCAGCAAAATGCACTGTTAAGTTGTGACAATACATTTGCATACAATTGTCCTCCAATTACACTCATTCAATTAGTCTTTAACGATTTCCAAGAGATTCACCATGGCCATGAACCCAGTGCTTAATTTGTGTTGTTAAAAAAATATGCCACTGCAGCTTGCACCACCCATTACACCTACCAGTTCTGCCTAATGCAAGTATCTAGCTAGTAAGAAACAAGTCTATAAAATCTGGCACTTTGGACTATTCAAAGTCACCCAAATAAGTAAGAAAAGCATCGTGGTGGTTTTTATTTTTAAAGGTATATTGATATTTTATTAATTCTTGGTATGTTCTCTGCTCAAAAATAAGCAAACAGAGCCACCATGTGGTGAGCTGTTATATATGTCCCTGTATTATAAATTAAGTGCAGGCGCCAAGCACTGGCACAAATTAAGCACTTGCGTAATTTCACAATGGCCCATAAAACATGGTCTTAACACCTGCCTAGTCTGTCAAAGTAAATACACTTAAACTGCTGTTATTCAAGGAGATGTTGACATTGCAAGAGGGGACATTTTACCTTCGCAAACCACTGAGCTTAAAAAGTGTGGATCCTTAGCGTTGCAGAGGTTTCACTCCTCAGAAAAACATATGCATGTGAACCATGGACATGGAAACGATCAACTTCAAAATGTTATACAGCAAAGTGAATATGATATTATGAACCAAACTTTGAGGGCCAAATTACTGGAGACATAGGCAATAATTAATGTATTTTAAAAAAAAAAGTTTAATTTTTTATTTATTCAACTTTATTATAACGTGACATTCATAGCTTATGCATTGCAGACAATACAGGTAAGCATATTTATTTGATATCTTTTCATATCAGAAAGCATTGTTATTTAGATGTGTCCTGCTTATCTTATTCATATTATTAATTCCAGTTCAAACAGATGACAGCATCATAGTTCTGCACATTTCTAGAACAAATTCAGTTCACTATGATCTCCTTAACTAGTACATCCTTAAATACATAGCTCATTTCAGCAGTGTGTCAGCATAGGAATAGTGCACCCAATTTAACCATTGTCACCTCAATGCCCCACCCATCTGCAGGAATCTGTGTTTCGTCTGATGTGGCAAGAAGATAGGTCTTCAGGGGTTCCCATATATCTCTTGGTCTAGGGGTGGGTGGAAGTAATTCTGCATATGTGAGTGATTGTTCTTGACATAATATTAGATCTTGGATCCAGTTTTTAAATTTGGGAGCCCTTCCTCTCTCCCATTTACAGGCAACCCTGCTCTTGGCTATCAATGGCCCCAGCGCCACATATTTCTTGTGTGCGGTTTTAACTTCTTTAGTGTAGCGTAGAATAGCAGTGACCGGGGATATCTGAAGTGGGGATTCTTCCATTTGTGTCATTGCTGTGAATACCTGGTACCAGTCATCATTAATTTAAGGGCATTCCCATGCAAGGTGTCAAACCCAGCGCCTTCTTTTTTACATCGCTTGCATGTGTCATTGTCCCTTAGATGGAATTTGTACAGTTTGGCCGGAGTGTAATATAAGCAATGTAAGAACTTATAATGGATCATTCGTAACCTGCTATTGGCTGCAAGATCTCCTCGTTGTTTGCAGCTAGATTACCATTGCTGGTCTGTTAATGTCATGTCCAGTTCTAACTCCCAGTTTGTATGGGGTGCTGTCTGGGATGGCTTAGAAGCTGTTTGTGCGCTATGATAAATAAGAGAGGTGATGTGACGAGGTGGCTCTTACTGCAGTATCTTGTGTAATGGTGGGAGAACCTGCAGCTTCTGGGGGAACTCTGGGGTGGCAGCCCTAACGCTTTGCCTAAGTCTCACGTACATGAATAGCTCCATCGCTGTGGGTGTATAGTTGTGAAAGAACTGTTTTTCAGTTAAAAATTTCCCATCTTCTTACAGGTCTCTCCATTTTTGTACCTGAACTTTATCTAGAACTTGCCTACATGTCCCTTCATAGGTAACTTTCAGCTCTGGGTGATATTCTATAGGTAAACGGAGTGAGTATAGCATCAGCACATCCAATTTATTGGCAAGCTTGCTCCACGAAATGATAGTACATGGCACAGTGGTGGGGTCAGTATCTCGCTTTTTGGGCTGTGCATCAATGAGCCTGGATAGGGGGTGGAATCCATGTAACCCATTTCATACTGCTAGATGTGGTATGAAAGGGGGGGCGGGAGGGGGGGGGCTTGGAACCAGTATGTTGCGTTATATGCCTGTGCATAAAGGTAGTATAATTCCAGGTCGGGTACTTCGAATCCTCCCTGTGAGAAAGGGAGATTTATCACTCCCCATTTTAGCCTTTGTTGCTTGCCTCCCTATGCCAATCTAATTATTGCGTCTTCAGAGCTGCAAAGTATGTTTTCCCTGGATTATAAGGAATATTTGTAAATCGATAAAGCATTTAGGGCAGTATCACCATTTTTATTAGAGACTTCCTCCCTGCCATAGATGACGGCAGAGCAACCCAACGAGTAGCAGACTCTGTCAGGGCGTCTAAAGTTCTGCCATATTTTAAGCGCATGTGGAATTGAAACAATTACTTTGCTGCCGCCACTTACCTCACTGCGACTCCAGAAGTGGGAAGACCACATTCGCCAACGCTTCCCGAGGCCACTGACACCGCTACCGGTCCTTCCTCGCCGCCGCAGCCTTCCAATCAGTGCGCGGCCGCTGTGGGGGGAGGACCGAGGGGAGCTGGGAACTACATCTCCCAAGCTCCCTTGCCGCCCTGCTGAGGGGGAATACACGCCAGGAGGCGCTATAAATTGCACGTCACCCCCCGCGTCGCGGGAGCGCCGGGCAAAGGGCGGGCCCTCTACGGCACTCCGAGGCCAGAGGAGGCTGGGCTGGGCCACCCCCCTACCCACTTGCCAACGGACATCTGAGGGGACAACTTCCTCATTGAAAGGTACCATTAACAATGTCACGAACATTGTGGCCCGTTAAGTGTCCGGTGATATTGCCTGGTCTATTATTATTTCTTTTTAAGCCAGGAAGATACACTCTTCAGTGGGTGAGAACACCTTCTAAACCTGACAAGTACGGACTATAAAATTATGAGGAAGTTGACCAAATTGCTAGGATGCCTACGCTACGCTCCAACACCAGACAGAAGGCTGACATACCACAGCCCCTACCCACACTAACAGCACTAGATAAGATGCTGCAACAAACTATAGGGGCAGTAGCTACGGCAATTGTTAACACTGAAAGGAGGCTCTCACTACCACCGACTATAACCATCCAAGACCTAGGAGAAGACCTCTCAGTGGTTGCAACAGATGCCCCGGATACAAGCTTTTGCTTCACTTCTTATGCGGAGCTTCCCTGCGCACAGGCACCCACAGAGACTCTTAGAGGTTCTGAGAACATTCTGACAGATCTAAATCTCCCGCCCGCTCCAGAAAAGGCAAGATTAACACCTTGGCTGCTAGAGGTTTTCCCCTCCTGTGCTACAAAGTAAGATATACCATTGTTCATGACGAGCTCAGCTCGTCATAAGCACAGCTCCAGTGTGCCTCATGACGAGCTGAGCTCGTCATGAGCAGGGAAGGGGTTAAGCAACACAGACCCGAGAAGGACTAAAGAAACCGTAGTAAACAACAAAAAAAAAAAGGGAGAAACCATACGGTAAATCATAACCTAGTGGCACCAATATCTAATACCACACCAGGCATACCCTGCTGGGTGGCAAATATGGTAGCCGACTTAAAGGCAGGATTGGAAGAAACTATCATTACTCACATCAAACCCTTGATGTCAAAGATTGATAGATTAACATCTATAATAAACAACAGGGGGGCAGGAACATCTAGGCCGGTGGCTCCAGTTGGAACATTAGCCCCGGCTGGGCAGGAAAGGGGAACACCAAACACACATAAGGATAAGGTAGTACCAGTTGTCAATCCTCTACAAATAAGACTAAGATAGGAATCCAAACCACTACCCCAAAAAACACCAGAGCTCCCTTACTCTCTTGCCCCACTACTACCACCCCTCAGGTACATATTAACCAGGGAAAGGGAAACTCTTTAGCTTTAAATGGCACTACAGGCCCTAACCCGAAGGAGAGTAACAATTCGACCAAAAATACTCTGCCCAAAGACGCATCTGAGAAAACGGGCTCAGCTCGCTTCCATACAATTAATCTCCCCCCGGAAGCTTTGCCCTTCGTTGTAGTACTAACAGGGGTTCCTCCCCTAAAGGAAGGGAAAAGAGAAACACATTTTGAGCTGAAAAACAAATGTGTGCAATGGTTAAGGGCGAACAGGCCATTACCCCCAAATACCTCCGGAGAAATACTTGCCGTCAGACGAGGGGAGTGGATTGGGAAAGGAGTAAAAACGATAGCAGGAGATATCAAAACAATAAACTTCAGGGACACCTCTGAGGTGAACTATATATGTAATGCCCCGCCGAGCGGCACAAACACTCACATATATCCGCTGCACCTATCATATTTCTACCCCATCATACCCCAGAGACCAGTGCACACAAATAGGGCCCATGCAAGTAGGGTTTACCATCATGACCCCCAGAATAGAGTACAACAGTGGCAAGCACCCTGGCAGGGTATACCTTTCTATGGCCCTGCTATCCCACAGTATGCCCATTGGAACAGGTTCTGTATATTGGACGAGGTGGACTGATTTGCCCATGATGAAATTAGTACATCACAATCGGATACGGGATTATTTGGGGAAGGGCCCTTAGGGTTGGAAAACACTACATCTACCACTCTAGAAGAAAGTAGCAGCAGGGGAGCCAGCAAAATGAATGACCCAGCACAACAAGGGGGGATAAACTGGTAAAGCCAAACGCAGAAAACACATTTGCACTAAACGATAATATTATAATAGTTGGGAAAGACAGGAAAACTTGTTTATTAGGGGAAGGGGAAGGAGCAAATATGTTGGTCAGTCAGGAGTTACATCCTGGAACATAGCAGGTTTGGCGGCCAAATATGATTGCCAGGAATGGAGACAGTACATAACTAGCTTCCAAATGATATGTCTGCAGGAGACTTGGGTGGTTTATCCCAACCAGTACACTATAGAGGGGTTTAAATGTTTTTCAGTCCCTGCTGTAAGATCGTCATCGGGGAGAGCGATTTGAGGACTACTAATATATGTAGACCTCCTCATACAAGGGGTATGGTCTAATCACAACTGGGACTCAAAAAACATGCAGGCGATAGGTTACCGCTCCAAAGGGAATAATATCGTAGTGATAAATTGGTATAATGCGGTGGGCACAAATAGCAGAGGAAACGTAATAAAAGAACTGGATTCCCACTTAGACGCGCAGCTATCATTAATTAAGGCAGCAGGTACCCCTCGCGTCATTCTTACAGGGGATTTTAACTGTCACCTTTGTGAGAATTTGAGACCATTAAATAAGGACTGGTCGCGGTGTACAGTGGCAAAAGGACCACACTTTAATAGACAAAGTGACAAAAAGGCACAATTTGGTCCATACAATGGACTTGATAGAGTTAGGCAGTAGTGGAGAACCCAACCCAACGTTTAAGGGCAGAGGCTGCCACTCAAATATAGACTTCATCATGGTTTCGCCCACACTTCGAAAATGGATCAGTAGTATGGCAATTGAAATAAGCATTTTTACTGATCATAACCCTTTGGTCATGGAACTAAAATGTCTAAACTGGAAGAAACCATCGAGTAGAGTAGATATAACAGAAAAGGCTGTAGATCAGGGGAGGAGGCTTAGGTGGGCTAAGATAGATGGAGACAAATTCTATAGAAATCTCGTAACAGTAGGGCTAAACGCTATAAATGTATGCCTTGATCAAAGCATGGAGGGAGTGATGGTGGTCAGCGCATTCAAGGAAATAGCACGCCTTGTGGATGGCCTACTAAAGACCTCTAAAAGAAGCAAAATAGTACCCACATCTCGTTGATTTGACCAAGATTGCATCAAGGCACATAAAGATCTCAAATATAGTCTTAAACAGCGCCCTAGGGACAACTCCAAAATATCTCACTGCAGATTGAAATATAAAAAGGCCCTGAAATCCCGTAAAGAAAGCCTACAAATACAAGCCTGGGAGGACTTAAGGGAGGCGGCAGAAAGAGGAGATATGTCGGGGTTCTGGAAAGTTATAAATACACCATGCTTCCAGGACCCTAGCGGACCACAAATATTGAATACAATACTACCAGAACAATGGTCTATCCACTTCCAGAGTCTTTACAACCACACAGGGAAAATAATCCATTATGAAGGCCAGAGGCCAAAATTGACTGCACCGCTAGATTTTTCTATGGCAGAAGTGGAATTGGCTATCTCAGGGCTAACTAAAAATAAAGCACCAGGACCTGACGGTATACCCCTTGATCTTTATCTGAGTAATATAGAGTTGTGGCCTCCCATTCTCACGAGGGTCTTGAACGAGGCAGTTGTGGCAGGACTGCCCCGCTCTTGGTCCTCGGCGACCATTGTACCAATCTATAAAAAAGGGAATCGGGATGACCCACAATGTTATCGCCCCATATCTTTCATTGACGTGACGGCAAAGGTGTTGGGCCGTGCCATCTTAAATCGTCTACAAGATTGGGCAGAGGATAACCAAATACTTAGATATACAATATGGGTTCAGGGAGGGTAGATCAACTACCGACCAGTGTCTGAACTAATACCTCTTGACGGCTAAGTACACTATTGCCAGTAAGGAGGCTATTCACATGGGGTTCATGGACCTTTCCGCGGCCTTCGACCGCGTAAACCGAAAAAAATTATGGGCACTGATGATAAGCCTGGGAGTGGAACAAGAGCTAGTTGACACCTTGAAGGCCCTATACTGGAACACATCAGCAACGGTCCGATATAATCAAGAGGGAAGCAAGACAGAACCATTCTTATGCACCAGCGGAGTGCGACAGGGCTGCATTTTAGCGCCATTTTTATTTTCCTTATATATTAATAATCTGGACAAAGAACTATCCAAACTGAGTGTGGATTCCCCCCAAATAGGCCACCATCCGGTGCCCGTACTGCTTTACGTGGACAACGCGGTGTTAGCTCGAGCACCGCTGGGGCTCCAGAAGCTGATTGATGGATTTGTTAACTTTATGGCCACTCTTTGACCTGTCAGCTAATCTGGAAAAATCCTACGTCATGACAGTTGGAGTAAGAGCAAAAAGGAAATTCGTATATAAGATAGGCTCTCATAAAGGTCCAGTCTTTTTCTTATTTAGGCGTGTTATTTGATGAGCAATTAGATTTTAAAACCCTGATGGAAAAGCATGCAGCAAAATTGGTGGCGTCATCAGGGGCCATAATGGGCTACGGGAGAAGACTTGGCAGATGGTCGCCGGAGCAAGTACTCAACTCGTATAGGTCAATATGCTGCGCCAAAGCAGCCTATGGGTCAGAAGTGTGGGGTTTTACAAACAAGCATTTGCACCAGATTCATGTGGAGGAAAATACTTTTTTAAAAAGGATTTTGAAGGTGCCGCAGAGTACTCCATCTTACATTACATATGAAGAACTGGGAGAGCCCTACATTGAAGACCGAATAAAGATTAGGCCGCTCTTGGCTTGGATTAAAATCTGGACTAACCCAGAGGCTGGCCTCAGCAGGCAAATCATTAAAGACTGTCTGAACCGTGACCGAGGGGGCCACATCCCCTGCATGAAGTATGTAAAAGAGTCCTTGGAGGCAATCGGCTGTAAAAACTTCTTTACCGCACCCGAAACCTTAAATACCCAGAACTAGACGTTGGTCAAAAAACTCTTCGCCGAATGGACATTTACGAACAAGGCGGTCACCAAAAAGCGTAAACCTATAGTCTTGTCCTGTAGCTCATTGAACAAGCACTGGCGTTGCCAATAGGTCTCGCAGTAGGAAAGTTTGAGCTATTGGTTTTCTAAATGACATTTTATTTTTTTTGTGATTTACAATGCCCATACTTTTAACTTTTCGCATTAGGAAAGTTTGAGCGATTGGTATTGTAAATGACACTTTTTTAATTTGTGTTGGTTTTGAAAATAGCAAAATTAATAGCTTTGTCAGTTACAATGTCAATAGTTTTAACTTTCGCAAATGTGACACCTATAGCATTTGTAATGCAATGTGTGTTGTATTTACGTGACTTAGATGCATTGATATTACAGATAACAATGGCTTTTACTTTTGTAAATAATGAATACTTAAATAAGTTATTGTAATTTATAATGGCAATAGCTTAAACGTTTGTAAATACATTTTGTGAAGATTATGTTCAGTGTATTTTATTGTGACGAAATTTCAAGAACATTGCATTTGCACCTACACACACATGTGTTGTAGCGCTGAGTGGTGTGATGGTGTGAGGGTGAGGGTGAGTGGGTGTGTGAGTGTGTGAGTGTGTGAGGGTGAGTGAGGGGGTGTGAGGGTGAGAGTGTGTGAGGGTGAGGGTGTGAGGCTGAGTGAGGGTGAGAGGGGTGTGAGGGGGTGAGGATGAGGGGGTGAGTGAAGGTGTGAGGGTGAGGGGGTGTGAGGGTGGGTGAGGGTGTGACGGTTAAAAACAATCATTAGCCACCCCTAAAAAGGAAACTTTTGAAGTCGTCACCACACTGCCATTCTTATCCATTCCCACAACAGCGCAGCCTATATACTGTGTGAGCATTCTAGTGGAGGAACCATTTAAGGAGCGAGCCACTTTGTTATGAAGGTGACTGTCTGCATGTTTATAATGAAGACTGGGGAAGACTCAGCTTTCAGAGATACCATGTAGGACGGATAGATGGACTTTTTAGCATGCATCCAATTACTATTTAAGAAATAAATTTCCTGTTTTTTTAGGGAGGCCTGATGACATACCTTCCATTTCCCCACGTTCCATAAAATAGTCCACACTCCAATATAATACAAAGGGCAAACAACACCGTTCCACCTAATGCTATACATTTCCCTCTTGGAAGTTCTTACAATAAGATTAGATGATAACATAACTCCAAATGCGCTTACTGTTATATATTATTATTCTTGCCGCCGCAGTCCTAAACATGGATGCACACTCTGTAATTAAGCTGGATTTCTAGACGAGTACTCTCATTGTGAGATAACCCTGCCTCCCGGAGTTACCTTCAAATAAATAAATACTTGAGCACAAAGCTTGTTATCTGTAGTGTACTTACTGTTCATCATGGGGCAGAGTGGTCTTTGCCCGTAGTCGGTAAGTGGCGATCCGACTTCAGTACTGTGCACACCTCATCGTGTCATTGCTTCTGAATGTATCTTGCCGCCATGTTGTATTCCCATCTCCATGACTACCGAAACACATGCACGAGCTCTAACTCCGCGGTAACTTTGTGAAACGAGTCGTGATAACATTTGCGTAAGACTTCAGCGTTCCTGCTAACGTAGCTGCCATCTTTGCATTAACCGTGTAACAGACACTACATTTCGCGACCTTACTTCTAGGAACAAATTATTTATTAATAATGATTTATTTTGACAAGTGAAATAGTTACAATTATATGTCAGCGTTATGATTAATTTATATTAAAACATAATAAATAATTGATAATGTGCATAAAGTTAACTAAATGACAACTATTTAAAATTGGTAACATATAAAAGTCATGTTTTTTCACAAATCACGTGAATATCTTTTGTTTATTTGTCAAATGATGCTTCTGTTGTACCGCTTCACTTTTCGAAACTTGGAAATATTTCGTTCTTTCATTGTACTCGCATGAGCACTTCGATTACAAGTCAACCCATTTTGAGTATACAAGAGACACTTTAGTGACAAGTAGGCTATCCTTTACACAATGCTTCTAATTATTAGGTGACTCAAAAACGTGATTCTTTCTGTGAAAATTAGACAACAAGAGAGGCAGGGAAACTGAAAGTACGGCCGGCCACCGGCCAGCCATGAATAATTAGGGGAGGAGAAGCCGCAGACCGCACGCTGGGAGAATTTTGAATTTTTTGAATTTAAAAATACTTATAAAGCGCACGTATACTGAATCAGTTTCATGGCGCTGGTGAGGTCACTGAGTGAGAGCAAGAAGAGAGCTAGGTGCCAAAGGCCTGCTGGAATAGTAGCGTTTTGAATGACCTCCGAAACTCCATATAGGAGGAGGAGAGTCTTAAAGGTAGGGGGAGGTCATTCCAAAAGTTGGGTGCAAGTACAGCAAACTTCTGCCCCCCTGCCCGTTTCTTTGTAAGGCCAGGCTAGAGAAGCGAAGGTCCCTAGAGAGAATATAGGGAGAGATTGCCGATTTGATAAAGGCAGGGGCAGTGCCCGCTCTTGCTTGAAAAGTCAGACACCCTAACTTGAACCTGGCTCGTTGTTTTATAGGGAGCCAGTGTGGGCTCCTAAGCAGTGGGGTCGAATGATGGGACCTGGATAAGCCAAAAACCAGGCTGGCAGCCTGGTTCTGTACCAACTGCAGGCGCTGCAGAGCATAAGCAGGCGCTCCATTATAGATGATGTTGCCATAGTCAATCTTTGACAGGACCATGGCCATTAGGATCAGCTTTAGTGCAGAGGTGGAGAAAAATCTGGCAACTTTCCGAATAACTCGTAGTGTAAGAAACATGAAGAAACCACCGAGTTGATATGTGAATGGAGAGTTAATTGATTATTAAGCATGATCCCGAGTGTTTTAACTGAACAAGAAGGGAGAGGAGGGGACCCAAGTGAAAGGGGCCAGAAGGAGGGGAACCAGGGGTTGGCAGCACCGCCCGTCGCCACAAGTTCTGTTTTATCCGGATTTAGTTTTAACTGATTGATGTTCATCCAGTCTCGGATAAATAGCATGACGGACTGGAAACTGCCAACTCCTGAAGGGGAAGAAAGATCAAAGATGAGCTGTAGATCGTCTGCATAATTATATACAGTGACCTCCATATTTTGTAGAGCAAACACCAGTGGAAAGACATAAAGATTAAATTATTGAGGGGAGAGAGCAGACCCCTGGGGAACACCACAGTTGACATTACGCAGAGGAGCCGAGAAGGTGCCTAGATGAACCGTTTGAGTGCGGTCCATCAGGAAAGACTCGACCCAAGCTAATGCCAACCCCCCTATCCCCGCCGCCCTGACACGTGATAACAGAATGTCATGATCCACAGTGTCAAAGGCGGCGGATAAGTCTAATAGGACCAGTATCTTGGGGGTGTTGGCGTCGAGTCCCTCCCTAAGTTGGTCCATGACCGAGAACACCACCTTCTCGGTTGAATGTCGTGGTCGGAAACCAGCTTGACATGGGGCCAGGTAATTGCTGTCCTCAATAAAGGAGCTCAGCACTTCAGAAACATGCGCCTCAGCCACCTTTCCCAAGTAGGGGAGCAGGGATATGGGATGGTAGTTAGCTAGGGAAGAAGGGTCAGCCCCAGGCTTCTTTAAAATGGGGATGATGGTGGCAGATTTAAATGCAGTGGGGACTAGGCCTTTAGAGAAGGTGTCATTTAGGACAGTGAGGGCGGGGGCAGGACAGGCCAAGAACACCTGGGCCAGAATGCGGGCCGGACACGTGTCAGAAGGAGACCCAGATTTTACACGCTTAAGGAGCGGGGAAAGAGACTGACTAGTTGGCTCCGGAATGTGAGTGAGGCACTGGGTGTTCTGTGGCGAGGAACAATCTAAAGAAGGGTTTGATGGGGGAGGAATGTGTGCTTTTATTTGTGCAACTTTGTCAATAAAAAACTCATTCAATGAGTTGCACAATGACTGGGAGGGTATGATCATAGGTGAAGGCCTGTCTGATAGAGCTAACTCGTGGACAGTTGCAAAAATTTCACGAGGCTGGCATTCTGCTGCCAGTATGCGTTGAGAAGTAATCTTTCTTGGCCTCTTGGATGGCTTTTTTATACTCTGATAGTAAGGTGGTATAGTTAGTTTTACTGGCAGGGCAGTATTTCGACCTCCAAGCCCGTTCTTCTTGACGGACCGTTAGTTTAAGTGCTTTCAGAGCAGGAGTAAACCACTTCTTAGCATGGTGATGGTGGTTGATGGTAACCTTTTTCAAAGGGGCCTATTCATCACGAAGATGGATTAGCCAACTGTCCAAAGTGGCCAGCTGAAGTTGAGGAGGTGTATCAGTGAGATCAGGGCAGGTGGCAGTTAAGGAATCGCAGAACGCAGGAATATCAACACGATTCCAACTTCTAGCCCAGAGGGTTTTAGAACCACGAGGGGCATTTCGCAAGCGCAGGTCTAGGGAAAAAGACAGTAAGTGATGGTCGGACCATACGCAGGGACAGGTTGGTGGTGGGTAGGTTAAGGGTCCATATTTGGTCTAGAGTGTGGCCCCGGGTATGTGTAGGGGCACGGACGTGTTGCATAAAATGTAAGCTTGATAGCAATGAGGTAAAATCCTTAGAAGTGAGGTCTTCTGCGGGATCACTGGGCCAAAAATTAAAATCGACAAGTACAGTAGAATTATTGACCACTAGAGGGGCTAGCAGCTCCTGGAAAGCAAGAATAAACTGGGAAGGGGTTTGGGGAGGGCGGTATACCAACACACAGGTTACGGGGGATTTGGGTAAGACAGAGCGTGCAACCAAGCAGTCCGCTGCAGGCAAAGGGGGGGATGCCAGTATTTGAAACCGGAGGTTGTCACGGAAAATTAAGGCAACCCCACCACCAGTTTTGCCATCAGGTCGGTCAGCTCGTAGACTGGAATAAGAAGGAGGAAGGGCCGCCAAGACACTGGGTTGGGAATCAGGACGATACCATGTCTCGGTTAAACACAGTATGTCGGGGCTGTCGCTGTCAAGGAGGTTGAAGATCTCCTGCTGATGCGCAACTGCCGATCTAGTATTTAATAAGGTGGTGGAGGTGCCCGGGTGCGGAGGATTGCTGGAGGGTAAGGGCAGGGGGTTAATAGCCTCCAGTGAGGGTGGGGGTCGAGCAATGCCTAGGGCCAAGATGTGGGAGGCGGTCTATGGGGTGGCTCTTACGTAAGAGCCATCTCCATTATTATTTGCTCTCACCATAGAGCCGCTGGCAGCCAAACTGAGGCAACATCACAAGGAACGCGAACTCCCATATCCCAGGAGATACATTCTTATATTGTTATATACAGATGACATAACCCCATACCTTAAAGACCCACAACACGATTTAAATTCAGGACTACACTAACTAATCAAGTTTGGAGACCACTCTGGAATCCATATTAATTGGAGTAAATCACAAATATTCCGCCTCACTGATAAGGTTATTCTTGAAGCGTTAAATTATCCTTTGGAATGGAATACTACGGAGGTCAAATATCTGGGTATCAAGATTAAGAGATAAAACTGAACTCATGCGCTTAGTTCAGTTCAAATTCTTTATTCGGCACTTAAAAAGATACCATTAAAGTACATAAACAATTACATTTAAAAGCATTTAAAAACACATTAAAATAGTTAAAAAAGCTAAAGGGCGTTGCATTCATGTCAAAAGAGTTTCTGATATCAGTCTCTGGTTATGGGACGTTACAATCAATTGCTTCTCTTGTATTCCTTAGCCTCATTGCCACCTTGATAAAACTTATTATACAGAACAGTGTATGAGCGTCTGGAGCTTCCTGCAAAAACATTAGGGCTGCTTTCGCCTGTCTAAATTTAGCTTCTTTCAGAATCCCTACTAAAAACTTACGTCTGGGGGCTGAATAAAAAGGGCATAGCAGTACAAAGTGAAGGGTATCCTGCGGAGACCTACCGTCGCAGCCGCAGGTACCCTTCAACTCCAATGAGAGAGTAAATCCCGAGGGGACAGAAAGTAGGTGATGTAGCATATTAAGTCTGAAACGAGTCCTGTGCGTTGTACATCACAGCGAGGTATGGTTCCATTCCATATGCCTTT